>NC_029791.2:64396614-64463182 GCF_000816755.2 Arachis ipaensis | reverse complement strand
GAGCGGTTCGTCCTCGTGAGCCTGAGGGATGGACTGATTGTGTTTTATTGCATACTCTGGGTCATTTTTCTTTCGTGCTATTTAGGATATCTATTTGATATGTATCGCATGCTTGTTTATGAGCGTCTTCTTGGGATAATTGAAGCATTGGACTTGAGATATTAAAACTGATTACCTTGATATCGATTGTTTGGTGTAGACAGGACCCTGAATGGCAACTTGCAGGCAAGGTCGATCACGTAATCGAAGAGAAAATGAGAGTAACCACATTTGATTTTGGTTTACGTATAGATTATATGGTGATTGATACAACACTAGGTAGATGGTGGATTGTTAAGTGTTGAGATAGATAGGGCATGTATTAGGCTTGAATTTGACTAGGTTTGACATTAAGTGGTCTTTGATTTTAGTTATGATAAGTAGAAATTCATTAATTGTTTATTATATTTAAGGGAGGTTGAATTGTATACATTGGAGAAATTGTAAATGAATTGAATAATTAAATGTAGAATAAACGGTATGGTGGTATTGTGGACCTTGGGATTTGTTGAATGAGTGAAGAAAATGGAGAAAAGAATATTTTAGGTGTTGGAATAATTGAGTATGTTATGAGTGTGACTGTGTAGATGGTATTGAAATTGCGATTAGTATATGAACTGTTGTTGGGTTTGAGTAATTTATTGTAGTAGATTGAATTTGAATTGTTAGGCTTTGAAAGTGTTGGATAGTTGGAAATTAATGGATGAGTACTTGGGTCTGTGGAAAACGGTTTAGGATTAGAATTAGGAGTAGTAGAATGGTGACCATAAATATCTTAGGTTTTGAATACCTAAAACGTTAGCGGATTAATAAAAATAATTATTTCTAGAAAACTAAGTTTGAATTTGACTCTAAGATTAGATTGATTCCGAAATGGTTGTGGAGATGAGTGTAGGTGAGTAAGTTGGATTTAGGTGATGTAATACCCTACTACACAGAGTTTTACGCTTAAGTCATAAAACAGGGGTAGTGTGGTGTTACAGACCTCTAAACAGAAAATATTTACATATAATAGTGGAAAGAGATAATTTACTAGGAGCCTTGAAAAACGGGTAAAACAAAATCGCAAAATAAAAGGCGGAATGCTCAAGAAATAGAATTACTTGCGTGCTAAGAAATCTAAAAGTTAAGGATAGGAATAAGCGATAGAGTCACAAGAGTGCCAATAATACTGAGGAACTAGCTCCTGACTCAGCCTGCGAAGCCAAGGCTAGCCGGAGAATATTTACATATATATACATAAGTATTCCAAATACCAAAAATACAAAAACAAGTCCTTAACTCTGCTGTAACCTCTATGAGGAATAAAATAATCAAGTTTCTTGGAGACCAAGCTAGTACATATATACATACATATACAAACTGAAAACCCAAAATAACTCGGGGACTACTCCGCCTCAAAGATCCAGACGCCTAGCGAGGAGCCTCTCGACTTGCATCTGAAAACAACAACACAGTATGGGGTGAGAACCGGAGGTTCTTACCATGGTAAAGGTGCCACACGTATAATAAATAAGGTCCTGGGAAGGCCAGAGGCAATCCTAGAACTCCGTCATACACTTGTAAAACTTAATTTCTAAGCAGAAGCCATAAAAAGGGGTAGGTAATCTAAGCATTCCTAAACTTACTCACTTTTAAACCTAACATACACACCAAACCATTCTACCATTCTACCCTTCCTCTTCTCCTCCATCATCCATGATTCAGCAAAGACAAATAACCAAACAAGTTCACGCACCAGTAGGAAACAAATAGTGCAAATAATAGATATAACAATTAGCAGGATATATGTTCAGTTAGGCAACCCAAATAATGCACAGCAGACAAACAAACAAGATGCATATGATGTATGCCTGTCCTATGGCTGATGAGACTCATCTGTCGGTTATCCGGCCAACATGACAAGTCCGAAAACCTTAGACTGTCCCTCATCGCGCATCCCCATGAGTCTATGCATAGATTTCACATTCATTCATCATTTAATCATTCATTCATATATCACTCAATGGGGATATTCATACCCAAGAATTTATACATGCCCGGTCACCCTTACGACGGAGGGTCAACAAAGTATCGAGATCCAACCTGAAACACGTGGTGGCAAGCCACGGTTCTGTTACCCAGAAAAACTCGTATCTTAGATAACATCATTCATAAGCCATTTTGTATTCATAATCATTATTTAATCATTCATCGAAGCCATGGCATTATAACTTCATTTAACATTCTCATCTCCTTCGTATAACTCATCATTTTGCCTCTTACTTCACCCCTAAGTTACCTTAAATTCCTAACTTCCGTTAATTACTAAGCTTACCACTAAAACCTAAGGTTAACAGGGCAAAAATAGGGGTTTAGGGGTTCAAAACCAAGTTTAAATCATAAAAACTCAGGTGCTGGAAATAGTGGGTGTGCGTAGCACAAATGTGTGCGTGCGCACAGCCCAGAAAGAAAGCAAAATGTGTGCGTACACACGGATGTGTGCGTGCGCACACCAGCCAGGGGATTACTTGGTGTGCATGCACATCACTCCCTGTGGGCACCACCAACAGAAAGCCTATCCTGGTGTGTGCGTGCGCACAAGGGCGTGCATACGCACACTTTCTGAAAACACCAAGTGTGTGTGCGCACAAAGACGTGCGTACGCACAGGTAAAATTTTTGCTTATGTTGGGTGCGTGCGCACAACAATGTGCATGGCACATACCAGAAAAACCTGGTTCTGTTGCAACATTCAAAATTCCAGTATTTCGCACCGAATTTCCGGCGTCCATAACCTCCTCTATAGAATTCGGTTTTTCGCAAACCTTATATCATTTTCAAGCTTTAAAACCTTCTTTAATTTGAAACAAACCTCATCCTCATCCAAAATTTGTGGAGCAAGTTATGGACTCCCGAAGTTCATTAAAATTTACTTTTTACCAAAATACACCAAACCCCACTTTTTACCAAATTCACATTCCTTACCCATAAAACCTGCACATTTACAACATATCAACAAACCATTATTAATTCTAATAACACATATTCATTAACACCAATAACTCATTCTCATTATTGCCAATCATCTCACATCCATTAATTCCAACACAGGCCTAATCATCAATTTACCATCAACATCACAAAACCAATCATTTAATGCATAAAACCATTTCAATTTATCCTATAGTTCTCTAGCCTAAGTTTTCACAAAGCCTTATATATTAAACACGCGAAACCTAAATCATACCTTGGCCGATCGCTATATTTTGTCCAAGGCAGCCACACTAGTCACAACCACAGCCCCTCAAGCTTGAGAAACCACTCACAATCTTAGCTCCAATCACCACCAAGCTTCCAAATGCCCACAATTCAACTCCAATGCATATATATCTACTTAATTCACACGAGATAATTTACAGAAAACATTTACATATAATAGTTGAAAGAGATAATTTACTAGGAGTCTTGAAAAACGGGTAAAACAAAATCGCAAAATAAAAGGCGCAACGCTCAAGAAATAGAATTACTTGCGTGCTAAGAAACCTAAAAGTTAAGGATAGGAATAAGCAATAGAGTCACAAGAGTGCCAATAATACAGAGGAACTAGCTCCTGACTCAGCCTGCGAAGCCAAGGCTGGCCGGAGAATATTTACATATATATACATAAGTATCCCAAATATCCAAAATACAGAAACAAGTCCCTAACTCTGCTGTAACCTCTATGAGGAATAAAATAATCAAGTTTCTTGGAGAGCAATCTAGTACATATATACATACATATACAAACTGAAAACCCAAAATAACCCGGGGACTACTAACGTTAGGATTTTTGCCAGTAAAGAATTTTATAAAAACAGTCGTGTTGTAGATACAGTCTCTAAACCAACAGAAATCCCTTCGTACAAACGTTTTGGTTGTCACAAGTAACAAACCCCTAAATAAATTGATAACCGAAGTATTCAAACCTCGGGTCGTCTTCTCAAGAAACTGCAGGGAAGTATGTTCTTATTATTGGTTATGGAGGTTGTAAATTGGGGTTTTGAGAATGAGGAGCGAATGGTTTAATTAGCAATTAAAGTAAATGAAGAACAAGTAATTTAAAAGGCAAGTAAAATAAATAGATGATTGTAAATAAACTTTTGGCAAGGTATGAGAAATTAGAGGTCCTATCCTAGCTATCCTTATCAATGATGATGAAAATTGAATCTTAATTCAACTTTGTTAACCTTTACTAAGGCAAAGGAAGGTCAAGGGATTAATTGGTTTGATCTTCGGATCCTATTTATTTCCTAAGAAAAGATTGGGATTATTGAAGTTCAATTTAATTAACAAAGATAACAATTATCAATCATGTTTGAGTTTGATAACTCCTGAGTTACTGATTTCTTAACCAAGACCAAAAGGAGAAAAGTAAACCTACTGGAATAAAAATGTCTTCAGATGGGAATAGCAATAATGTAAATAAAAGAAAGCAATAATAAAATAAAATACCTCAAATAACATTAATTCAAAGAGTAATCTGTAACATAGAAGAATTCATAAATAAAATTGGGAAAATAAGAAAAAGGAATATTGAACCTGATAAAGAGAGATAATCCTGAAAGCGCTTAAAATCCTAAATCTAAATCCTAATCCTAAAGAGAGAGGAGAGAATCTCCCTCTCAAAACTAAATCTAAATCATGAAAACTAACTAAAGTGGAGACTCTCCTTGAATGGATGCATTCCCCCACTTCATAACCTCTGGTCTATGCCTTCTGGACTTGGATTTGGACCAAAAAGGGCTTCAGAATTCGCTATGAGCATTTTCTGCAATTTCTGGTGCGTAGCCTCTGTTGCGCGTCTGCGTGGGTCACGCGGTCGCGTCAGTCATGCGACCGCGTCATATGTGTTTCGCTCGAGGCGCGCGGTCGCGTCAGTCATGCTGCCGCGTCAATGCCTTTTCGCGCTGGCATGCAGCCGCGTCGCCCATGCGATCGCGTGGCTGCCAGTTTCTTCAAAAACTCTGTTTTGTGCTTTCCTTCCATTTTTGTATGTTTCCTTTCCATCCTTTAAGTCATTCCTGGCTTAGAAGATCTGAAACTACTCAACACACTAATCACGGCATCGAATGGAAATAAAGGTAATTAAAATAATTAATTTTAAAGCATAGGAAACATGTTTTTCACATACATCACATAATAAGGAAGGAAAAGTAAAACCATGCAATTAATATGAATAAGTGGGTGAAGGATTGAATAAATCACTCAGATTAAGCACAAAATATATCATAAAATATGGGTTTATCAACTACTCCTCCTCAAAGATCCAGACGTCTAGCGAGGAGCTTCTCGACCTACATCTGAAAACAACAACACAGTATGGGGTGAGAACCGGAGATTCTCAGCATGGTAAAGGTGCCACGCATACAATAAATAAGGTCTTGAAAATGCCAGAGGCAATCCTAGAACTCCGTCATACACTTGTAAAACTTAATTTCTAAGCAGAAGCCATAAAAAGGGGTAGGTAATCTAAGCATTCCTAAACTTACTCACTTTTAAACCTAACATAAAGACCAAACCATTCCACCCTTCCGCCATTCCTCCATTATCCAGGATTCAGTAGAGACAAACAACTAAACAAGTTCACGCACAAGTACGAAACAGATAGTGCAAATAACAAATATAACAATTAGCAGGATATATGTTCAGTTAGGCAATCCCGAATAATGCACAGCAGACAAACAAACAAGAGGCATATAATCATGCCTGTTCTATAGCTGATGAGGCTCATCTGTCGGTTATCCAGCCAACCCGACAAGTCCAAAAATCTTAGACTGTCCCTCGTCGCGCATCCCCATGAGTCTATACATAGATTTGACATTCATTCATCATTTAATGATTCATTCATATATAACTCAATGGGAGATATCCATATCCGGGAATTTATACGTGTCCGGTCACCCTTACGACGTAAGGTCAACAGAGTATCAAGATTCAACCTGGAACACGTGGTGGCAAGCCACGGTTCTGTTACCCAGGAAAACTCGTATCTCAGATAACATCATTCATAAGCCATTTCGTATTCATTATCATTATTTAATCATTCATCAAAGGCATGGCATTATAACTTCATTTAACATTCTCATCTCCTTCGTATAACTCATCATTTTGCCTCTTACTTCACCCCCAATTACCTTAAATTCCTAACTTTCATTAATTACTAAGCTTACCAGTAAAAGCTAAGGTTAACAGGGCAAAAATAGGAGTTTAAGGGTTCAAAACCAAGTTTAAATCATAAAAACTCAGGTGCTGGAAACAAGGGGTATGCGTACGCACACATGTGTGTGTGGCACAGCCCAGAAAGAAAGCAGAACATGTGCGTGCGCATGGATGTTGTGTGCGCACACCAGCCAGGGGATTACTTGGTGTGCGTGCGCATCACTCCCTGCAAGCGCCACCAATAGAAAGCCTATCCTGGTGTGTGCGTGCGCACAAGGGCGTGCGTATGCACACTTTATGTAAACACCAGGTGTGCGTGCTCACAAAGGCGTCCGCACGCACAGGTAAAATTTTTGCTTCTGTTGGGTGCGTGCGCACAACAATGTGTGTGGGCACACCCCAGAAAAACCTGGTTCTGCTGCAACATTCAAAATTCCAGTTTTTCGCACCGAATTTCCGGCGTCCATAACCTCCTCTACAGAATTCGGTTTTCCGCGAACCTTATATCATTTTCAAGCTTTTAAAACCTTCTTTAATTTGAAACAAACCTCATCCTCATCCAAAATTTGTGGAGCAAGTTATGGACTACCGAAGTTCATCAAAATTCACTTTTTATCAAAATTTACCAAACCCCACTTTTTACCAAATAATTCACATTCCTTACCCACAAAACCTGCACATTTACAACATATCAAGCCCCATTTTATTAATACTATCTACTAACACATTAATACTCACACCAATTCATAAAACTCATATATTATTCAAAAATCCACCCATAAATCATCATTAACCAATCAAAAAACCATTATTAATTCTAATAACACATATTCATTAACACCAATAACTTATTCTCATTATTGCCAATCATCTCACATCCATTAATTCCAACACAAGCCTAATCATCAATTTACCATCAACATCACAAAACTAATCATTTAATGCGTAAAACCATTTCAACTTATCCTATAGTTCTCTAGCCTAAGTTTTCACAAAGCCTTATATATTAAACACGCGAAACCTAAACCATACCTTGGCCGATCGCTATATTTTGTCCAAGGCAGCCACACTAGTCACAACCACAGCCCCTCAAGCTTGAGAAACCACTCCCAATCTTAGCTCCAATCACCACCAAACTTTCAAATGCCCACAATTCAACTCCAATGCATATATATCTACTTATTCCAGGTAGTATATGTTTCATTTCACATGCAATCTTTAAGATAACAAATTTGTAAATTATTAATCTTTCATATATTGTATGTTAATTTTTTAGGAAGGAAAAATAAAAAAGAAAGCAAAAAAGGTGCAATATGATCTATATAAACTAGAATTTGGGGGTAATTTACGCCTATAAAATGAATGGAGTTCAAAATTACACAAATATCCTAAACTAGAATTGGTTACATGCCCTATCTTAAATATTTCTATATAAATTGAATCAACTTGATTCAATTTACCATATATATGTTGTACCAATAGTAAATCAAATAAACTACTAATACAACATATACACAGTAAATAAAACTAGCCTGATTCAATTTACTACTTATACAAATTATTGACAACACGTTCGAGGAAGATAATTGTAACACCCTAATATTCAAATCCTTATGCTCGAGTCATAAGTCAATGATATTACGGTGGTACGACTCTCAGGTGGATTTTTAATAAATAAATATAGGTAATTTCGAAAGGAGTATTGATCGAGAAGCCTGAAAAGAGTAGAAATAAAATCGCGAAGACGTATCTCTCACGTTTCGACAACAAAAGATAAACCGTGAAGCCGAAAACGATATACGGACAAGGCGTAAAGGAGATTAAGAGATAGATAACAGATAGATATATATAACATAAGTAAATAGCTACTAGTCGCGACCCGCGAAGTTTAGGTCAGCTAGAGCTAGTACCAGACAGATCTCAGCCGGTACTGCCGGTCAAAATTCCACTGCGCACTTTTACGCAGAAAACTATATTTTCCGACTCGGAAAAATTCACTAAATCCAAATATCATATTTAAATTATCAAATTCCAATTGCCAAATCTTCCAACCATATTCGCTCCTATTTAACTTATTATTTAATTAATTTCGGTTAGACCGGGTATTACATTCTACCCCCCTAACAGAAATTTTTGCCGTCGAAAATTCCATTCATCACTATCCTCTCCCTCTGCCAAGCCAATTACCACTTATCACAGCTCAACTCCAAGCATAACCTCCAAACTTACTTTCTTATTCTCAAACCCTCAAATTTCTACATGACTTGCTATTATAAAGTCTCTGACTCATCAATCAAAAACCCCTTTCATTTCTAGAAAGCAAATGAGTTCGAAATAACAATTTAACAAAAATCATGAGAATCCACTTTCCTTTAATAATCTATAAAAGCATTCGAGACACATCTCTTTCGTTAAAGTTACTCATATAAAAAATTATCCTCAAAACCATAACCAGCACTCTTTCAAATTTTTTGGAGAAAAATTTTCAACAGTACCTCCCCAAGAATTGGAGTTTACCACCCGTCACGGGCTCCTTCAAACCAATCTCAGTACTGCATCTGTATTTCAATTTAGTGGCTTTCACATTCGTCTTTCAAAACTAATCATTATAAATCTCAATTTAATTCCAAGGTCACTATGACCAAACATCATGGTACTCATCTCTCAAACATGACAACTCGCACTCTCTCATCATCTAAATCCAATTATGCATCAATGATAATTTCCTCATCCGTTTCAGAACATCAAGGCCCACAGCCCGCAATTAATTCCAATTACCTAGAATCATTATCTGCATAGCTCACTAAACTTTTAAGTACTCAAAGCATAAAGCATTTCCAATCATGCTCTACTTTTCCTTATTATTACCATACTATGCTAACGCTTTAGCAAGCTTCTGCTATGCCACCTTGATTTCCCGTCAAGTATTAGTTCCATCACTTATTTCCTCAAGTACTAAACCACCACTTAACTTGACCGACAATTCGAATTAATGTTTCCAAATCCATCATTTAGGACCATCCCTTATCTATTTAAATCAAAGGAACTAAAAGTCACGAGTTCAATCCATTTCACCAAAAATCCAAAAATCAACCAACTACATAACAAACACAACACATCATTCTCAACAGAAATTCATTTACATCACAGGCATTTATCCATTTGTATTAAGGCAATTACCTCAATCTTACTGTCGCAATCGGCCCGCATCCTGACTCTCTCCTTGTTGGCAATTTCTTGATACATGCCCTGGTAACCCGCACTTGTAACATACACCTAACCCCAATCGGCACGGCCTATTTGGGTGATGACTTCCACATCTCTGACAGATTGAAACATCAGAAGCAGCCGCTGCCCGTTTTCCCTTACCATTCCTTTGGGACTCCTTACTCGTCGCAAAGTTATTCTGTCCTTGGGGAAATTGTTGTACGTATCCTCTCTCCTTAAACTCTCGACCCCTTGGTGCGAATCCTTGGTTGTGCTCTCTATGACTTTCCTTCTCTGCAACCCTCCTTTTCACACACTCTTCAGCAATTCCGCTCTTATTCACTAACTCTGAAAAAGTTCGGATCTCCATTGGTCCCACTGAACTTAAGATGTCGCTCCGGAGCCCTCCTTCATACTTAATGCATTTCCATTCCTCGAAGTCTCCCGGAGCTCCTTGACACATGCGGGAAAACCTGAATAGCTCCTCAAATTTGTCTGTATACTCAGATATGGACATAGCACCTTGCTTTAGCTGCAGTAACTCCAATTCCTTGGCTGTCCTGGCGGAATTCGGAAAGTACTTCTTATAGAATTCCACCTGGAAGGCATCCCAAGTGATATGATCATTCCCCTGTTGCAGGAGACGTCGAGCCGCTTGCCACCAATGCGATGCTTCCCCCATGAGTAGATAGGTAGCGAATTCAACACGCTGCTCTTCAGGCACCAACTGCGCTTGCAGTGCTCGCTCCATGGCCTGAAACCAAGTATCAGCTTCAGTCGGATTGGTGGTTCCCTTGAACTTAGGTGGATTAACCTTTAAGAAGGTTGCCAGTGTCATCGGGCCCTGAGCTTCCCTTCCGCCATTGCCATTATTGTTCATCTGTTGCCCAAGAGCCTCCGTAGTGGCCTGCATAGCAGCAGCCATATTCTCCAACACTGCCATAAGGTTTACCGGGTTATTCGGGTTGATTTCCGATTCCTGCGTATTAGTACGATCTCTTTCACGTCCCCGACCGGGTCCACGAGGTGCCATCTGGTTCCTATACACACCAAACAATCGATATCAAGTTGATCAGTCTCAATATCGGAAGTATAGTGCTTCAAAGTACCAAAGGTACACTCATGGACTTCATGCTAGATGTATCGATTAGATACCCTAACTAGCACAGGCACAGACTTAGAGTATGCATTGAAGCATAAGCAGTTCCATCCCTCAGGCTCACGAGGACGAACTGCTCTGATACCATAATGTAACACCCTAATATTCAAATCCTTATGCTCGAGTCATAAGTCAATGATATTACGGTGGTACGACTCTCAAGTGGATTTTTAATAAATAAATATAGGTAATTTCGAAAGGAGTATTGATCGAGAAGCCTGAAAAGAGTAGAAATAAAATCGTGAAGACGTATCTCTCACGTTTCGACAACAAAAGATAAACCGTGAAGCCGAAAACGATATACGGACAAGGCGTAAAGGAGATTAAGAGATAGATAACAGATAGATATATATAACATAAGTAAATAGCTACTAGTCGCGACCCGCGAAGTTTAGGTCAGCTAGAGTACATTATGAAATTAGTTGACAACAGTATATCCTAATCTCTCCCGAAGGAAACATGAGAGCCTCTATAGGCAAATTCAAAGAGTTCAATACATAATATAAACTTTCCAAAACAAAGGTGGAGAGATTCTAATCAAAACACAAAGTAGAGGAAATAAAGATCTTCGCCGTCTCTCAAACGACCCAGAACTCACTTCTGAGCACCTGGACCTGTATCTGAAAAACAAGAGATATATACGGAATGAGAACCCCGGGCCCATGGGTTCCTAGTACGGTAAAAGTGCCAAATAAATTCAACCATATCTCATATAATCATCTTTGATCATCATTCATCATAACTTTTCCCCTTGCTTCACTCGCAAGTTACCACATCCCCTATCTCATTGCTAGGCATATCAGAATGATTTAATACATGAGAGGTGAGATCGGAGGCTTAGAAGTATGAGATTTGGCTTTTAAAACTCAAAAATCAACTTTGGCATGAAAACAGGGCCACGCGTACGCGCACTCCACGCGCACGCGTGGATGGCCACAAAACTCATCGACGCGCAAGCATTATATGCGCGGACGCGCGGGTTGAAAAATAGCCAAACGACGCGCAAGCGTCAGCCACGCGTACGCGTGGATGCTCTTGCGCCCCAAGCACAAAACTGGCACCACTCTGGCACAACTCTCGGGAAAATAGCTGGGCATTTGGTGCAGCGCATCGACGCGCCCGCGCACACCACGCGCACGCGTGGATAGTGCCTTCTTGAAGAACGACGCGTACGCGCCAAGTGCGCCTACGCGTGGAGGGTCATTCTGCTAAAAATTTTCTAAGTTAAAAGCTGCAGAATTTACAGATTCAACCCCCAATCTTCCGACGGACATAACTTTCTCATTTTAAATCATTTTTCACCCGTTCTTCAAACGGCATGGACATCCCGGATCCAATTTCATTTTTAAACAGATTTGGCACAAAACAGAGATCCGTAGTCCAAGTTATGTCCCGTCAAAATATGCCCAAAAACCATGTTTTCATACAAAACCACTAGGTGCCATTTTCAAAATAAGCCATTTTCAACTCTTTTCAAAATCAACCAAAACATGCCAATTTCAACCCTTTTTGAAATCAATCAAAATGTACCAAAATCCACATAAAGCCATCCTCAACTCACACATTGACACTTTACCAAAAATTCCCAATGGCCCAATTTTCACAATTTGAATGCATAAACCACAAATCAATACTCATTACCCAGTACATCAAATTCTCAATACACCAAGCATACAAAGTCACACAATTCTCAACCCAATCATTAATTCACATTACATATCAACTATGCATATTAGCACCAACCATTTACACAATCCAAACTTAATCCTAGGGGCATCTAGCCTAGGAATTCTCATCACAACACACGGTACTT
The DNA here is from genome assembly GCF_000816755.2 of Arachis ipaensis. Lineage (NCBI taxonomy): Eukaryota > Viridiplantae > Streptophyta > Magnoliopsida > Fabales > Fabaceae > Arachis > Arachis ipaensis. Next base: position 64,450,785 of record NC_029791.2, on the reverse strand, counting down.
AAATGAAACTTAAACCGTACCTCTTGTAGCCAAACCAATTGAGCCTCTTCTTTGGAATTCTTTACCAACCTTAGCTCCAAGCCTTACCAAAGCTCCTCAAGCAATACCAATCTCCCAATTGGGCACCAACATCACCAAATACACTAACATAACCAATGTCACATACATACGTCAACCTAGGGCTCATAAAAATGACAAATCACAAGGGTTTGAGCACTTCTTACCTCAGCCCATATGAAGTAGGGATAGAACCCACTTAGAATCCATATTGGAGTATCCCTAAACACCAAAAATCACAAGATTTCAACACTAACTACCCAAAAACGTGTAATAGTGGGGAATTTCGAAAACTGGGCAGAGATAAATGAAATACTTACCACCAAACTTAGATAGAATTGTAGAGGATGAGAAGAGCAACGCGTGGCCGTAAACGGCTCGTCAATCGGAGCTCCGTAGCTCAAGTTATGGTGGTTTGAAGATCAAAGAGAGTTAGGTTTTCTCTCTTCTCTTCTCTCTTCTCAAATCAGCGCCCCAACCCTTCTTTTTAGGGTAAAATGAGCTGAAATGCTCACAACTAATGTTTATATATGTTGGGTCTTGGGCCCACTTAGGCCCGGTTCACTTATTTTTCCCATTGGCCCAATTTTGGGCCAAAACCTTTAAGATTAGCGCTCTAAATCGCACTTTAAATATTTCTACCTTCCCTAATTATAATTCCTCATTTCTTAATCTTATTTACCCATAATCAATTTCCTCAATTGTAGTACGAGACAGATCTCAGCCGGTACTGCCGGTCAAAATTCCACTGCGCACTTTTACGCAGAAAACTATATTTTCCGACTCGGAAAAATTCACTGAATCCAAATATCATATTTAAATTATCAAATTCCAATTGCCAAATCTTCCAACCATATTCGCTCCTATTTAACTTATTATTTACTAAATTTCGGTTAGACCGGGTATTACAATAATCGAGCAACTAATGAATGAGTCTACTTCTTCGTTACAAAAGCCAACAATTTTTTCCTCACAAAGTTCGTCCATTTTGTTCGAGGAGAGAAAAAATTGAGTTCAACTCAAAGAGACCTTTTTACATTTGCTATGGTTGAAAAATCTCGAAAATGCCGTTTTTGTAAATATTCTAGGTATAACATTTGAACATGTCTGAATAAAGATCAAGATCTCCAAAATGACTACATTGTGGAGTCAACAGATTTGAATATGGATTAAGTTTTTGTACCAATTTTTTGTTAGCAATGTATCCTACTCTTTTGATGTTAACAACATGTCTTTGTTTTCTAATATGCTGCATGTGTAGGTTTTTCATGTATTCGATGATTTTATCATATATGATAATGTATTTTTTTATTATTATAATTTGAATTTTATATGAATCTTTGTCTGTTAACATTGATATGAATATAACAATATAATTGAATTAAATTATTTTTTATGTGACACAATTATTAGATTGTCAGTATGTTTATACGTAAAGAGTGCGAAATTTCATGATTTTGAAAAGATGAATTGTCAACACTTTTTTATTTTAGAATGATTTTATATACCATATATTGTTCCACAAATAGCAAGGGTATTTTTTCAATATTAATGAAACCATCATTAAAATATGTATACATTTATTATTATAATCAAGTAGTAGAGATTGGACAGTTTTTTAAAAACAGACAAAATTAGGGATATTTTAGTAAGATAAAATAGTGTATTATTCGTAATTCAAAGATGTGTAATAATTAGTTTTACCCATTAATTAATTGATATCATTAATTAATTATAATTGATTTACTTTAATTAAAAAATACTTTTTAAATCATGTTAGATCATTATTAAATGGAGAAATTGAATTTTAATATAATATAATATAATAGATCATAAAAAATAGCTAATAGATATAGATAATAGATTTTACAAATAAAAATCAAGATTAATAAGGATAAACAAATTGAGAATAGTATCAAAATTTGAAGGTCAATTCCATATTTGCATTCCTAATTATAACAAATATAATCAAAGGGGATTGTTCTCATATCCCATATCCCATTGATAAGGACTAATAAAATATAGACATGTGATATTATTAATTTCAATCAATAAATTATTAAATAATTTTAAAAATTAAAATTTAATCTATTAAAAATTTAAAAAAATACCCTCACCCATAGATCTGGAAAATCTGGAAAACCCTCACTGCAGCGCTTTTCTCCTATCTCCCAAGGATGCAACTTTCGTTGGCAGGTCTGTCACTATCGTCGTTCACCACCGTTCACCACCACCTTCACATCCACTATGTCTTTGACTCCTTTATCTATCTCACTTCTACCTCCGCGATCCCTGTTCGCACCATCCCTATGTCCGCCTCTTTCACCAGCATCGTTGCGCCTGGCCTCACCACTGCTTGGCATGGTCATTCGCTACCAAAAAAAGGCCTATGGTCACGGTAAAAAACCGTGACCATAGCTAGTAAAAAGGGTGACTATAGATCTATAGTCACGGTTTTGGATCTATGGTCACGATTTTTTACCGTGGTTTATTCTCTCGTGGCCATAGGTATGGTCACGGTTTTTTTATCTATGGTCACGATTTCAATTTTCAAATTCTGACACTTTAGGCCAAGTTTTTTCACCGTGATCATAGGTTAATCTATGGTCACGCGTAAAAACCATGACCATAACCCCTATGCTCACCCCTCCTTAAAACCGTGACCATAGACTCTATGGTCACCCCTTCTTAAAACCGTGACCATAGCCATATCTATGGTCACCCCACCTTAAAAACAGTTTTTGCCGTGACCATAGCTCTATGGTCACCCCACCTTAAAATCGTGACCATAGCCCTATCTATGGTCACAGTTTTTACCGTGATCATAGCCTCTATGGTCACCCCACTTAAAATCGTGACCATAGCCCTATCTATGGCCACGATTTTTACCGTGACCATAGCCTCTATGGTCACGGTTTTTCGCCGTGACCATAGCCTCTATGGTCACCCCACCTTAAAACCGTGACCATAGCCTTATCTATGGTCACTGTTTTTCACTGTGTCCATAGCTTATCTATGGTCACCCCACAAAACCGTGACCATAGCCTTATTTGTTTTATGAGATTTAATTTTTTCTAAAGCATAATTACATCCCAAAATGATTATAATCACAAAATAAATCTAAAAAATAAAAAATAATTATCAACAATTAAGATAAGTTGTAATTAAAGTAACCAGCTAACATATCAATATAGTTGAGTGAATACACTTATCTCAATCTTAGTTTTATACAGTGATATATACGCTAACACTAAGTAGACACTATTAACAGAATTGTTCCACAATCGTGAGAGCAATACAACTTAGACTCTGCCAGGATAGATTGTTTCTGGTATTACTATTCTTTCTTCTCAACGCTCGAGAACTTTTGTTTCAGCCACTTTACCATTTGAAAGCTCAGCACCTACTTCATTAACATGCAAAGTAAAATCACATTAGACATAAACACCTACATTTATTCTTCTTCAACTTAGGAAAAAAAAATATCATTAAAACATATATACATCACACATATAATAGCTAGTACACACTATACAACACACATCCACATCATAGTATATGACACATCATAAAACAATATAAAGTACTTGAAGAGATACAGTATATATTACCAAAGAAACTCAACAACTATTTATCAACAAAACCAATTTGGCAAGCACAGGAAATAGCATTGACATGAATTATTTATTGCAGAAGTATTTAACTCACTTGGGATACATCTCCATTCTGCCTTTCAAAACTAAAGCTCAGTGATATGTTCAGCAACAATTCAACATACGACAACAAATTCATCTCAAATCATAATTTGCAACAACAAATTCAACTTTGATAGTTTTCGAATCCCTAGTATTCAGCAAAACAAAATTAGCTAAATCATAATTTCAGCAACAAACTCAACTTTTAACAACAAATTCAAGATGTAATAATAATCAAGGTTGCGAGAACCGGACCGGTCAATAAATCGGTAAAGTCATTGGTTCAATGGTTTACTGGTTCGACCGAGGTTCAACCAATTTAATATTAAATAAAATTATTAAAAAATTTATATATAATTTTAAATATATAAATTCAATAATTTCTAACTTGATAAAATTCAAAATTTTACAATTTTACATAATAAATTATTCATAATTTAATATTAAAAATTCACAAACAACTTCAAACATGAGCAATTTAGTAAATGGAGAAAGAGCACTTATTCAACATTATGGACTTCCTTTTTAGATTCAGAAACAGAATTAAAAGGCACAAATTCAGCTTGACAAAAATTTGACATCAATATAACAATAATGCAATGGAAGTTAAAGCTAACATAATGTCATATGACACATATTTTACAAAGGTAGTTACATGCTCACCAACTTGCCATTGGCATAGGGGCCGCCAATGCACATTTTAATGGTTGCAGAAAATAACTAGTAAGAGAACTATAATGTGCTAATGAATCCAAATTAATTAGGTCTGCAAAGAACATCTAATTATATCAGCCAAACTATACATAGTAAGCACATGGCAGCAAACAATTTCATATTAGAAAGAATTAGTAGAGGATCTACAATTAATTTAATATGATATTTTGTAATTAATTGCACGATTTAATCAACCAAAAGTAATTCTAAAGCAATACTTTGAGCTTTTTGTTCGACATGCACCATAGAACACAGCAAGTCAACAAAAATATGATCACAAAATTGTAAAGTTTATTAAAAGTATACCATTAATGAAACTTTTATTTGTGTCATATGATTCCAAGGGATTATCAAAGCTATTGTACCTACCTTTGAATAGAAGTTAATTAATTAACTTCAACTCAAATCACTCTTTTTGAAGGTAAATTGACAATAGTCAACCTCAACTGAGAACAGTAGAACACCCCCAATCAATTTTCCCTCAAAGATAAGAGAAACCCCCTTTTTGTATTTCCAGCACAACCAAAATAGCATAAATCAAACAAACCACAAAAAACAAAAAACAAAAATCCAGAAGCTATTCCCTCAATTGAAGAATGAACAAAAGAAGAAACCTTTGAAGTAGAATCAGTGACGTTCAAGTATCCTCGACACCCCAGAAGACCAAATTCTGAGAAACTGGAACTAGATCCATCCAAATCAGAGAAAGGTTTGAACTTTGACAAGCGCAGAAAACCAACAAAAGGGAATCAGCATGCAAAAGACGGAACAAAATATACGAAGAAGTGACGCGGATGGCATCCTTCGTGTTCTGTCTCCCCGTCTCCTCGGGCTTCTCTGGCAACGGCGAGAAAGACGGCGATACGGGCTTCCTCCAACTGCGGCGACGATGCATGCAGTTTGGCGGCTACGCGGTGGCAAGGCGCGATGACTCGACGATTCGACAGCGGCGATGACCTCTCCTTCTGCCGGCGATTCTCCTCTGTTTCTCTCTCTCTCTCTCTGTGTGTAGGATGGCGCAACAATAGAGGGTGAGGGAGGTGTGTGAGGCTGAGTGTGGGTGTCGAGAGGGAGGTCCATGTGTGTGTGTGTGCTGCGGTGTGGAGGGAAAGGAAAATGGGGGTTTGGTGGCTGCTGATGGTAAAAAGGGGAAGTGTGGTGGTGAATGGCGGTGAGGCAGTGAAATTAGGGTTAGGTTAGGGTTAATGGGTGTTAATTTGGGAATTTAGGGTTAAATTAAGATTTTGATTTGGGAATTAGAATTTTGGTAGAATATTAATTTAAAAAAATTTAATCTAATAATAATATCTATAAAAATATTATTTAATTATTAATTTAAAATTTATTTTTAAATAAATACTCTAATTATAATCTTATAAATAATTTATTATTTAATTTTCAAAAATTCGGGGTGACGACGGACAATGGGAGACAAGCAGGACGACCCACGACGTGCGACGAACGACGCAGAGAAGCTTGTGGTTCACGAGTGTACAAAGGGGTTGGAGGTGACCGGTTGGACAGTAGAGAAACGACCAGACCATAGGGACGGCAGCAGTGAGAAGAATGGCAACGACGATGGAGGCTATGGTTGAGTTCGACGGACATGGCGGTGATAAAGGCTAGGGCTTCCTTTTTCATTGGGGACTGGGGAGAAGGAAGGAGGATGGAGAAAGAATGCTCTAGGGCTGGGGGCACTCGCATGATTTCTGAAGCGATACGGTGTCGTTTCATTTGAACCTACGGGATTTCCATTCGGTCTGATCGGCCGGTTTAGCGATTTGCATCCAGTTTTTGAAAAAATGATTTTACCTAAAGAATTGAACCATAAAACATATCGGTTCACGGTTAGACCGGTCCAGTTTTTAGAACCATGCTAGCGACTGATGACCAGAGGTGAGGGGCTGGCGACAGACAACGTAAAGACCATAGATACCTTTAGGTTACTCTCCAAAACCGTGACCACAGAACCTTTTAGGTCACCCTTTTTTGAAAAATCGTGACCATAGACCATTTAAGGTCACCCCCCAAAACCGTGACCATAGGCATCTTTAAGTCACCCCAAGAAACCGTAACCATAGACCCTTTAGGTCACCCTTTCGTAAAACCGTGATCATAGATTCTTTTAGGTCACCCCTCAAAACCGTGACCATAGACCACTTTAGGTCACCCCAAAAACCATGACCATAGAACCCTTTAGGTCACCCCCTAAAAACATGACTATAGACCCTTTTAGGTCACCCTTTTTGAAAAACTGTGACCATAGACCATTTAAGGTCACCCCCCAAAATCGTGACCATAGACCCCTTTTGGTCACACCACAAAACCGTGACCATAGACCCCTTTAGGTCACCCTTTCGTAATACCGTGACCATAGACTCTTTTAGGTCACCCCTCAAAACCGTGACTATAGATATCTTTTGGTCACGGTGAAAAACCGTGATCATAGACCATTTTAAGTTACCCCCAAAACCGTGACCATAGACCCTTTTATGTCACTCTCCAAAATCGTGACCATCGACACCCTTTAGGTCACCATTTTTTGAAAAATCGTGATCATAGACCATTTAAGGTCACCCCTCAAAACCCTGACCATAAACTCCTTTAGATCGCCCCAAAAAACTGTGACCATAGACCCTTTTAGGTCACCCCGTAAATCGTGACTATAGACCCTTTTAGACCATCCTTTTTTTAAAAACCATAATCATAGCTTTTTTTCTTTGGTCACAGTAAAAAACCGTGACTAAAAATCATGGCCATAGGCTCAAAATATTGTCGTGATTGTGCACTCTATCACTATACAAAACTCTATTTCTCCCTCTTGAGCCAGAGGCACATAGCTAACAGTGATATTTTGTGAGGTTGTCATCATTTAATTTTCTCTTTGGTTTTAGACTCATATATCATGTTTATGCCATTTAGTATAAGAAATTTTTGGTTCATTGATAAATCTTTATCTTGGTTGATATCGGCTTGAATAACCACGGTTGTATTTTGAGCTCGGTCCAATTGTGCTCAAGACTTTTTAGAATAGGAATAGGTACAGTGAAATATGGTCTACAATAATCTCATTGTCCTAGACATATCAAAAGACACTCTTTATTTAAAGCTCAATTTGTTGACGCTCACTACAAGGCATTTATTAAGATTTGGTACTACTACAAACTAAGTCTGAAGAATGGCGTTCCCAACACTCTTGGAATTTTTTTTAGCGTTGTAACATTTTGGTTATTTAGCTTGGATCCCTAAAGGCCTCAGAACTTTGGATTACCTAGAATTTGATGTTAAATCTATTGGCATTTCAGCTGGTATGGATTTGAGAAATTTGTGTATGTATATTTTGTATTGTATAAATATCTGAGGTGAGTAAGCTAATTGATTAAGATAGTTAATTCACTTTATTTGTTGGTGTATTTCTTTGGCATGGTAGATGATTATCCTAGATCATTTATACTTGATATGGTTTATCTTGTACTCAATTGAATAATTTTTATCAATTTTTTATCCACTTATTCATACTATTTGCATGGTTTTACATTTTCCTTCCTAATTTTGTGCTATGATTGAAAACATGCTTCTTTGGCCTTAAGTTCCCTATGTTTAATCCTCTCTTATTACCATTAGATGCCTTGATATGTGTGTTAAGTGATTTCAGAGATTACAGGGCAGGAATGGCTCAGAGGATGGAAGGGAAGCATGCAAAAGTGGAAGGAATACAAGAAGTTGGAGAAATTGCTAAGCTGTCCAGCCTGACCTCTTCGCACTCAAACGGCTATAACTTTAGCTACAGAGGTCCAAATGACGCGGTTTCAGTTGCGTTGGAAATCTAACGTCCGGGGCTTCGATTTGATATATAATATGCCATAGTTGTCCTGATGCTAGGCCACGCGAACGTGCGCTCCACGCGGACGCGTCGCAGTTCCGAAAATCAGCGTGGCAGTTTTCTTCTCCAGCGATTTCTGGGCTGTTTTCGACCCAGTTTTCGGCCCAAAAAACATAGATTAGAGGCTATAAAGTGAGGGAATCCATTCATTCATAATGAGAAGCTCATAATTCATAATTTTTAGTTTTAGATGTAGTTTTTATAGAGAGAGACTCTCTCCTCTCTCTTAGGATTAGGATTTAGGATTTCTTTGCTTTCAGGATTGTTTCTTTTTATCAGGTTCAATTTTCCTTTTATTTATTTTCCCAATTTAATTTATGAACATCCATGTTAGATTTGATTTCTTTTATTAATGCAATTTGAGGTATTTTCAGATTTAATTTTGTTTTGCTTTATTTATATGGATGCTATTAATTTAATTTAGATATTTTCTTCCTTTTGGCTTTGGTTAAGTAATTGGTAACGCTTGAGTTGTCAAATAAAGCAGTGGTTGATTTACCTTCATAGTTATAGGTTAACAAAGTGAAATTAAAAATCAAATTCTCATCACAATTGATAAGGATAGGACTTCCAGTTCTAATACCTTGCCAAGAGTTTATTTTATTATTTCTATTTTATTTTTCTTATCATTTAACATACTGGTTTCTTACTTTCAAAACCCCCAATTTACAAGACTCAAAACCAATAATAAGAACATACTTCTCTGCAATTCCTTGAGAAGATGACCTGAGGTTTAAATACTCGGTTATCAATTTTAAAGGGATTGTTACTTGTGACAACCAAAACATTTGTAAGAAAGGTTGATTGCTTGGTTTAGTAACTATACTTGCAACGAGAGTTTACTATAACTTCTAAACCATCAATCTTCAGTTCTTCAAAATGGCGCCGTTGCCGGGGAATTGCAAATGTGTGCCTTATTATTGGTTATTGTAAATATTTGCTTTTTACTTGTTTATTTGTTTTTATTTTTGCTTTTATTTTTACTTTTTCATAAATTAAGAGGTTATTGGTTTTTTATTAAAAAATTTTCAAAAATTTGTTCTTCGTGTTCATCTTGATCTTCAAGTTGTTCTTAGTTGTTTTCTTCGTTTTGATCTAAAAATTTTAAGTTTAGTGTCATTTTATTGTTTTTCTCTTTCCTCATTAAATTCAAAAATTCAAAAATTTAAAACTCAGATTTCAAAATTTCAAATTTCAATTTTCAAAAATTCAAATTTAAAAATTTAAAATTCAAATTTCAAATTAAAAAAAATTTAAAATTTCAAAATTTAAATTTCAAAATTCAAATCTTTTTAAAAAATCATATCTTTTTCAAAATCTTATCTTATCTTATTAAAAATTTAAAATTCAAATTTCAAATTTAAAAAAAATTTAAAATTTCAAAATTTAAATCTTTTTAAAAAATCATATCTTTTTCAAAATCTTATCTTATCTTATTTCAAAAATCAAATTTCAAATTTCAAATTTCAAAATTTAATTTTCAAATTTCAAAATTTAATTTTCAAATTCAAAATTCAAATTTCAATAACCTTTTAATTTAAAATTTGTTTTTATTTTTGTTTTTAATTTTTAATTACTATTATGAGTTCTCACCCATCTCGCTTTGAGTTTGGTTCCAATGTTGTTGCAAGGAATGGAAATTATAACAGGAACATGCATCAAGGTCAAAACAATCAGAGATGGAAGGAGCCACGAGGATCTGATCGACCCTTCTGGCAACAACACCTTCCACAGTACCACAGACAAAGACCATTCCACGATGCATACCAAGATAATAGTTATGGTGGACCCTTCCGTGACAACCAACATCCACCAATTTACTATAGTCAAGAGCCATTCCAGGGGACATACCAAGATGATAGATATGATGAAGCCCCATTATATGCCTATGAACCTCCTCAACACAACTTTGAACCACCACACTCACAAGCCAACTACCACCATTCACCTCCATATGACCCTAACCCGTATCCACCATACCAACCACCTTATGAGCCAAATGAACCCTCCTATCCACCCCAAACCTCTATGGAGAAAGCACTTACCGATCTAAACTCTACTATACAAGCTCTCGTCACCCAAATCGAACCACCAAACACCTTCAACAATCAACCCTCAAGCTCTAGTGCACTTCCTTTTCAACCACAGAATGATCTCTCCATCCCATCACCACCATCCATGGAAGAGTACCCACATCCATCAATCCAAGAGCAACATGATCCCAATGATGCTATTGACATGGAACAAGAGAGAATGGATCATCTTCGCGAATCCATACTTCATAAGGAGCTAGAGGAGGCCCTAAAGGTGAAGGTAGTAAAGACCCTTGAAGATGAAAGAATAGTTGAAAGGAGTTATCATGGAAAGAAAATCATCAAGGATGAGTACGATTTTATATTAAAACTACTGGACAAAGCAGTAATTATTGAAGAGGAAAAAGTGGTTGAAGACTTGTGAGATGCTGAACCTCCATGGGAAAGTCAAGACATAGAGCCTCCTTCCAAGACGGTTGCATTTGATGTTGAGGAGGGTGTACAACCTCCAAGGCATACTCTGGTTGAAGACTTAGAAGAGGTTGATCAAGAGATGGAGATTCAAGAAAAAGAGGTACAACCTCCCATGTCCTTGGTGAGAAATGAAGAAGAGATTGAATTGGAAGAAAGCTACCAAAAGGAAGAGGTTGAAATTGAAGAAGCTTGCAAAGAGGTGGAAGATGTCAAAGAAGAACACAAGGAAGTGGAGCTTGCAAGTTCATTAGAGACACCTCCCCCAAGGCCATTACCGTCCAACACAACATTCAAGTGGGTAACATTCTCATCCTTGGAGACGGATGGTCAACTTAGAGCTCTTTGTGGCATTAAGAGTAAGAGGAAGATGGTCAGTGGTAAGAATTGTCCTGCTAGGTTCATTATGGTTGGAAGCTTTAAGTTTAAACGCAAAGGTTGGTGTAGAGCTCAACTGAATGGGTCTAGGAAGTTATTTGGCCGCTTTAGTGAGAATTCAGATTGCTTGCTACCCGGATGAAATCATGATGATCAACACAAAGACGGGTGTAAAAGCAAAGTTTGGGATCCTGGAGTCTGTTCTGACATTCAGCATACTGAAAGCCTGAGAACCTGTTTAAAACTGCTCAAGGGCTTTACGTGCCTAATTTGGGACCCCGGAGGCCATTGGAATCACAAACATTGGTGGAGATTCCTAGATGAGTTCAAGCACAAGCCACCATAACAAAGGACTCTCCAAATGTCTAACTTAAGGACAATAACTAAAAGTGCTAGGTGGGAGACAACCCACCATGGTATGATCGTTCCTTTTTCATTTTTTATTTAGTTTTATTTGTTTTCGAGTTTTATTTTATTTTATTGTATTGAACCTAGAGTTTTGCATAACATTCATATTAGCATTGCATTCTGCATACTGCATTATAAAAAAAAAAAAATCACGCACGCGACGCGACAGCGTCGCTGACGCGTCCGCGTCACCAGTGCGTTGTGAAGAAAAGAAAGTAAACAGGAAGTCACGCGAAAGCATGGCTGGAGGCGCGCTTTAGGCTCAAACATGCCCACGGGTCTGCGTGACCCACGCGGCCGCGTCATTTGGAAAATAGCCTCCCACGCGTCCGCGTCACCCACGCGAACGCGTGGCTCTGTAAAATCGACGTAAAGTGGTGTATGGCAGTATGTTGGGCTGGAATGGGGCTAGACTCGTGCTGGATGCCCAAGCCCTCCCACGCGAATGCGTTCCCCATGCGGCCGCGTCATCTTCCAAAAATGGCCATCCACGCGATCGCGTCAATCACGCGACCGCGTCACCCAAAAATTTGGCAACAATAAGTTTTGAACAGAGAGTTGTGCGAGCGCGAGGCTACTCCCGCGCCAGTAGCACAGAACAAGTCACGCGTCCGCGTGACCGACGCGTCCGCGTGACCGACGCGTCCGCGTGACCGACGCGTCCGCGTGACCGACGCGTCCGCGTGACCGACGCGTCCGCGTCGACTCATATAAGCTCCAACCATGCGACCGCATCACCCACACGTCCGCGTCACATGCGGCGCACAGCTTATCTAAATTAGCCAAAATATCTTATCTTTTCTTCCCCAAATCCTTATTTTTGTTTTCCCTTATTATTCTTATTTCTTTCTTCTCTCTTCTTCCTTCTCTATTTTTACTTTTCCATTTTTCTTTTCTTTTTACATCCATTATCAAGGTTCTTTTCTTCTCCCCTCTCTACTTCTTCATTATTATTCCTTATGATTTGCTTATGGATTGTTAAGGAATTGTTTGACAATTATATATTACCTTTTTAAAGGGTTGCTTGCATGTTCAATTTAATACATTCAATAACTTATTTACCATGCATGCTATGTGTTTGTGAAAAAGCCCGTATGGTATTGTGCACTATTTTTAGATTTCTTTTATTCTACTACTCTAAATGCTTGCTTTTCACAAAACCCTTTTTATATTTTATTACTTAAATATAATTGTTATTACAAACATGTTGTTAGTTTGAAAGACTTGGTAATCTTACTTGGACATTGAATGCTTGATCTATGCTACTCATGCCTTTGCCAGCATGCCAATAAACATCTTGCATTTAATTGTCATTACATGCACTTGCTATATTTCCATTGATGATTTTTCACATGTAGTCATGACCATGTGTTAACATCATTCTTCCTTGCTGTGCATTGATTACCACCTTTCCCGCTCTCTTCCTTGCTCTAACCCTTAGCTTTAAAAGTTACTTTCTTTTTCCCTTTTCAGGATGGCCACCAAGAAGGTAAAGAGAAAGCTACTCCCAAACACCGGCAAGGACAGGAACAAAAAGAGCCCCAGCTGAAGAACCACAACCCCCATCCACTTGCACATCTTAGCATGCACCGAGGACGGTGCAACCTTTAAGTGTGGGGAGGTCGATACCGATCTCCATGGGTTAGCCATTTTCTTCTTTTCAACACCAATATTTTATTTTCTTTGTTTGTTCATTATTGTATTTGCATATTTAATTGCATGTTTGTTTGATTTTATGCATTTAGCTACTGATTGGTTAAAGTAATGAGTTTCTTCTAAGACCCCATTTTTGAAAAAATTTCACTAATTTAAATCAAAATTTTTGTGTTAAATTTGTTTGAAGTTGTATTTGGAACATAGTTTAAAAAGCTAAGAACACACAACTCGTGAGATTTTGAGCTTATCTATATGGTTACATTATTTAACCATAAATATTTTATTCTTGTGTGTTTACTTCTCTATGATTGTAATCTTTATTTTGTTTCATCCTATATGTCCAATATTTAATGTGTTACATGCTTGCATATGATTGAGGCCATCATTTGATTTTAGCTCACTTATCCCAAATAAGCCTACCCTTTAAATCACCCTTTGTCAGCCACTTTGAGCCTTTTAATCCCCATTTATTCTGTATTTTACCACATCACTAGCCTTAAGCAGAAAACAATTAAATATCCCAATTGAATCTTTGGTTAGCTTAAGATAGAGATTGTGTAACAATTAAGTGTGGGAAAACTGTGGGAACATGGGTTAATAAGGGAATGTGTTATGTTTTTACTTTGATAAAATATTGGGAATTTGGGTACCTACTCATGTGAGACTAGAAAAATAAAAAAATCCATGTGCATTGATAAGTTATGTTTATTTTTCTATTTAAAAAAAAGAGAAAAAAAAAAGAGAGAAAAAAATATATATTCAATAAATAAGTAAATAAATAAGGGGACAGAATTACCCCAATGTTAAGTTAATAAAAAAAATCAATGCATATGTGATAAAATTAAAGAAAAGTTGATACATGAGTATGTGATGCAAAAGTGAGAATTTTGGGTAGCTAGGCATGATTCTAGAGTTATATAGAGTGTATATATGTTAGGTGAGAGCTTGGTTAGTCAAAGATTCAATTTATAGCTCACTTAGCCATATATATACCTTTACCCTTACCTTAGCCCCATTACAACCCTGAAAAAGACCTCATAATGTTTGCATTGGTACATTAAATAATGTTGATTGGTTAGGTGAAGAACAAAATTTAGAAATCATGATTAGAGAAGAGTAGAGTGATTACCCTATACATTTGAGAGACTAGAGTGCATATACATTATCAATGAGAGTTCAGTGCTTAATTCTATGTTCCCTGCTTTCATGAGATATCTTCTTACAAGTTTACTTGCTTTTTATTGTATGATTTGAATTAGTGGAATTTGAATTATTTTTGTCTTGGAGAACTTGTTTACTTTTAACCAAGTAGATAGAAACATCTTAGCATATAGTTGCATTCATATAGATAGGTTGCATTTCATAAATTTTACCATTCATCTTCACTCTTTTATAGCTTCTCTTGAACTTAGCATGAGGAAATGCTAATGTTTAAGTGTGGGGAGGTTAATAAACTACTATTTTATGGTTTATCTTGTGCTCAATTGAGTGATTTTTATCAACTCTTTACCCACTTATTCATACTATTTGCATGGTTTTACGTTTTCCTTCCTAATTTTGTGCTATGATTGAAAACATGCTTCTTTGGCCTTAAGTTCCCTATGTTTAATCCTCTCTTATTACCATTAAATGCCTTGATATGTGTGTTAAGTGATTTCAGAGATTACAGGGCAGGAATGGCTCAGAGGATGGAAGGGAAGCATGCAAAAGTGGAAGGAATACAAGAAGTTGGAGAAATTGCTAAGCTGTCCAGCCTGACCTCTTCGCACTCAAACGGCTATAACTTTAGCTACAGAGGTCCAAATGACGTGGTTCCAGTTGCGTTCGAAAGCTAACGTTCGGGGCTTCGATTTGATATAATATTCAATAGTTGTCCTGATACTAGGCGATGCGAACGCGCGCTCCACGCGGACGCATTGCAGTTCCAAAAATCAGCGTGGCAGTTTTCTACTCCAGCGATTTCTGGGCTGTTTTTGACCCAGTTTTCAGCCCAGAAAACACATATTAGAGGCTATAAAGTGGGGAAATCCATTCATTCATAATGAGAAGCTCATAATTCATAATTTTTAGTTTTAGATGTAATTTTTAGAGAGAGAGGCTCTCTCCTCTCTCTTAGGATTAGGATTTAGGATTTCTTTGCTTTCAGGATTATTTCTTTTTATCAGGTTCAATTTTCCTTTTTTTTATTTTCCTAATTTAATTTATGAACATCCATGTTAGATTTGATTTCCTTTATTAATGCAATTTGAGGTATTTTTAGATTTAATTTTGTTTTGCTTTATTTATATGGATGCTGTTAATTTAATTTAGATATTTTCTTCCTTTTGGCTTTGGTTAAGTAATTGGTAACGCTTGAGTTATCAAATAAAGCAGTGGTTGAAATTGGGAGTTGCTTCAATAACTCTAGTCTTTCCATAGAAATTGACTAGGACCTGAGGATCAAGCTAATTAGTCCACTTGATTTACCTTCATAGTTAGAGGTTAACAAAGTGGGATTAAAATCCAATTCTCATCACAATTGATAAGGATAGGATTTCCAGTTCTAATACCTTGCCAAGAGTTTATTTTATTATTTCTATTTTATTTTTTTTATCATTTAACATACTGGTTTCTTACTTTCAAAACCCCCAATTTACAAGACTCATAACCAATAATAAGAACATACTTCCCTGCAATTCCTTGAGAAGACGACCCGAGGTTTAAATACTCGGTTATCAATTTTAAAGGGGTTTGTTACTTGTGACAACCAAAACGTTTGTAAGAAAGGTTGATTGCTTGGTTTAGTAACTATACTTGCAACGAGAGTTTACTATAACTTCTAAACCATCGATCTTCAAAAATAAAAAATATTAGCTGAGGTTAACTATACAAATCAAACAATGCTATAGCCAAGTTACATTGCGGTCAATTACACACTTAACTCGATACAATCAATACAAAGAATAAGAACTTAATTTGTAGTCTTAAAAATTGCGGTCAATTACACACTTAAAGCTTAAACTTTTTGAAACAGAATTCAAAGAATAAGAACTTAATTTGTAGTCTCTTTGCATAACCTTCAAATAAAACAAAGCCAAAAAAACTTACTCAGCAATAAAGTTGGATTATCCAAACAGAGGATAGTTAATGAAAAGCAAAATCAACATTACCTGGAGCAGATCAAACTGAACTCTCCCTTCTACAGCAACTTTACTTTCAGGAGTCCTGAATAAGTGGGTTATCTCTGCTTTGGGCCCATATCTCGTGTATGGATCAACAGCTAGTGGAGAAAGACGGGGTGTCTTGATAGTAGGTGCTTCTAGAAGATCTAATTCAAGATGGTCAAGTGGCCGTAAGAAAGAGTTCTCCAGAAACAATACACATTTTTTTCTCAGATTGCCAATAGAATTGAGAAAGGGGAAATTAAGCTGAGCAAACACTTCAAGATACCATGACAGCATCACCAACAGTCAGCTCAATGTCATATCTGCCAGAGAGATAGTAAAATTTCTCCACCAAGCCAAGAAAATCCTAGAAAGCCAAAATTACAAACATCAGTAGAACATTAAACATGATGTACCTTGAAAAAATCCAGAATATGACACTGCATAACTTTTGAGAAGCAACAACAACAAAGAAACACAATTGTGAACTTGTGATTCTTTTCTTCACATCAGTGGTAAGTCATGCTACCTTGAAATCAAATTATTAAGAAAATAAATCCAAAAGAAGAAAGAGAAACATTGAATTTCATGTTCATTCCTCTAGATTGAAAATATTGAAGGCCTATAATTTCTTCACCATCTGCAAACAAATTGAAAAAACCCGAAAACACTAAGTACACAAATTTACTACGGCCAACCATGAAACATACAAAGTATATTGATGATTACGAAACAGAATATACTAACCAAGTGAATGAACCAGGATGGAGCAACTGCCAAAAGTTGTTGCAGAATAAACTTTAGAAGAAGTTGGTGCTGAGTGTTTTGATGAACTAACTTCCAGAACTAGCATCCTCCCTGCGAGCATACTTCACCACCTTCTTATTCGAATTAGCAGCAGATGCCTTTGCCTTCTCAATGCACTCATCATACTCTCCACAACGAAATGCCTTCACCTGCTTCGATTTCTCAAGGTTATACCAGTCCCTAAATCAGAGAAAAAAAAATCACAACTCAAACAATAAACAAACTCAAGGATGACAAGCAACATTTCTTGAAAAGCCAACGAAAATTACATCATTCCTATATCTAGTTCAGGTTTCAGTCACATACTTCCCTGGCGTGCTAGCGAAATTCCAAATTTTCAATCGAAAAACATCAAACAAGGGCAGAGGAATACAACAGAGTAGTACCAAAAGGAAGCTAATTTAGTGAAGAAAACAAATAGAAAAGAAAAGAGGAATACAGAACTTAAAAAAAGAATCACGGGTACAAACATGTAACCATAGGTGCAAACACACAAAACAACAACAAAATATTCTATAAACAAGGTTATCATATTCAAGAACCCCCAAAAAATTGGCTCATGAATGCATTTATAAGCAGATGGAATTCAAAATTTCCAGAGGCTTGAACTCATAAACAAACCGTCCTTTATTTCATCGTTATTTTTCAATTCCCGTTCCCCACCAAAACCTCCCCCAAATTGTGCTCAACACTAAAAAAACCCCTAAAATTTGCAAATGCACTGCTGGCGCGAATTGAAACATGAAAGAAAGAGGAGAAGAACCTGAAACAACGCAACGAAGCAACTATTCCTTCAACAAGGGCAAGACCGACATTGACACCGAGCAAGAGACGTGGAAAGCCATTGGCGCTGACGCTGACGGTAAGGATGCTAGTAACGGCGACAAGGAGACGAGGCAGAGAGGGAGCGGAGGCTAACGGCGCAGCGAGGGTGGTGCTGGAGACGGCGGGGATGTGAGCTCGAATAGGGTAGCAAGGGTGAAAGAGTGACCAAGGGATGTGATGAGCTCGATGAGGGTAGCTCGATAAGGGATGGGGATAGGTTGAAAGAACGTCAATTGGGTTGGGGACTGGGTTGGGGGCCGGGTCTTTAGGATTTTTTTTTTAAAAAAAAGCTTTTGGCCACGCTTTTAAAGCGTGCCAAAAGAGTACTACGATATGGCCACATTTTGTAAGCGTGGCCGTAATGAAACTCTGTCGCCACGCTTTAAAAATGTCCCTGTTTCTCTCTATGGCCACGCTTTTGAAGCGTGGCAGAAAAAAAACGTGGCCGTTTCTCTAATCAATTGCCACCCTTCCAAAAGCGTGGCCGTTGACCCTTTTCGCCACGTTTTTGAAGCGTGACAAGAAAAAACGTGGCCAAATTTCTTTTCAATCGCCACCCTCACAAAAGCGTGGCCATTGACCACTTTTGGCCACGCTTTTAAAGCGTAGCAAAAAAAAAACGTGGCCATAGACCTTTTTTCTTATAGTGTTTTTTTAATTAAATTTTGTGAAGATTTTAGATTTTTCTCTTATTCTAAATGTTATAAGAATTTACTAAATTATTTCTATGCATTGGTTCAACTATAGAGACTTCTAGTTGTGTTTAAACCACATGCCAAAATGGAATTAAATGAAACAAACATCTAGTGGTCACATACTTATTTGAATTTAACAAAGAAAATAAATTTGATAGATAAATATGATATCTGCCATATATATAATTTATATTTTTTAGTGCTTAATTATAAAACATTCGTATATCTCTACTGTATTTTCTGTAAGTATTATTCAACCCTTGTTTATTGTGTTGTTTACAATTTATGTTAGGAATATTTATTAAGGTGTTAATTAAATTTAAGAATATTTATTAAAAATTCAAAATAAAAAGTGAATCTGTCTTGGATGGTATCAATGAATCTAACAGTTACTTGGTGCCCTCTCTATTTTACTTTATAGAAAAGTTTCTCCTAAACCTACTAATACATACCACTATATTAGTCTTATCGTGTAACTTAAAATTAAAATTTTTTTTTTATCAATATTGTGTATTAATGAAAGAATATAAAGTATAAATATATGCATACTGTCAAGTGCAAGCAGTAATTGAGTCATTCTATCCCTAATAGAAAAAATTCTCCTTCCTAAATGATGGTACAATATAAAAAATTTTTCATGAAAAAGGTAAAAGCCCTTAATAAGATAAAAATACTTCAATGTGAACTAAACATAAATTCAATATTCAATACTTATTTTTATTAAATTTTGTTTGACCTGATTTCACACTCAAATATTTATCTTTATCAATCTATTGATATCTTGTTTTATTTCATATGCACGAACCTCAGATAATTTAGTTAGACCATAGTTATCAAACCCGGACTGAACCGGTCGGTTCGACCAAAAAATCAATAAACCAAATTTTAAATCGGTGAATCGGATTTTAAACCGGTGAACCGGATTTTAAACCGGTCAGAGTTAACATTTGAACCAGATAAATGAACAAACTAGTTAAACTCAAAAAATTCGGTCAAACTCGGTCTAAACCGAGACTCGAATCGGAGCGGGTCAACCGCTGATGTCAGCATCGCTCAATTTCAAAAATTGAGAATATACACTAGGCGCTGCTATTGAGATTCGAACTTGAGTTATTCAAGTTGCAAAAAAGTCCTTTCAATCACTGGGGCAAGTCTTCTCTTTGTGTTATATGGTGTGTTTTAATAAATATATTACTAACTATTAGACACATCCTAATTAATCACTTGTGTATTAATTCTTTTAGTCATGTACATTTAAGATATTTTTTTATATTTTTATTCTAATAAATAGTATTCATAAATGTAATAGATACTAATTAATTAATGAATTAGAAAATAAGTTAATTTGATATAAAAAATTAAATTTTATATAATTAATTAATTAATTATGATCGGGTCAACCAGTTGAACCTGTGACCCACCGGTTGAACCAGGGACCCAGTGATTCAGTAACCTGACTAGGTCGATTGTCAGGTCGGTTCTGATAACTATGAGCTAGACTCTAAGCCAACAACAACAACAACAACAACAAAGCCTTGTCCCACTAAGTGGGGTCGGCTACATGAATCAAACGACGTCATTGTGCTCTGTCATGTATCATGTCTATAGAAAGACCGTTTACATGTAGATCTCGTTTGACCACCTCATGGATGGTCTTCTTAGGTCTTCCTCTGCCTTTCGCCCTTTGTCCATCTTCCATTTCATCCACCCTCCTGACTGGATATTCTATCGGTCTTCTTCTCACATGTCCAAACCACCTGAGACGCGATTCAACCATCTTTTCCACAATGGGTGCTACTCCAACTCTCTCCCTTATATCTTCATTTCTTATTTTATCCAATCACGTATGACCACTCATCCATCTCAACATCTTCATCTTTGCCACACTCAGCTTATGTTCGTGCTCCCTTTTAGCCGCCCAACACTCCGTACCATACAGCATATCCAGTCTTATAGCGGTGCGATAGAATTTACCTTTAAGTTTTAAAGGCACTTTTTTGTCGCATATAAAACGAGATGCACTCCGCCATTTTGACCAACCTGCTTGAATCCTATGATTTACATCATGTTCAATCTCTCCATTATCCTGTATGATGCACCCAAGATACTTAAAACTTTTAACTTTTCGTAGGATGTTTTCTCCAATCTTCACCTCTATATTGGGGTTTTCCCTTCTCAGACTGAACTTACATTCCATATACTTTGTCTTGCTACGGCTTATGCGCAGACCATACACTTCTAGAGCTTCTCTCCATAACTCCAACTTCTTATTTAGGTCTTCCCTTGACTCTCCCATAAGGACGATATCATCGGCAAAAAGCATGCACCATGGCACAGGCTCTTGGATGTGCTCTGTGAGTACTTCCAAGACTAATGTGAAAAGGTATGGACTTAAGGATGATCCCTGGTATAATTCTATACCAATAGGGAATTCCTCTGTCACACCACCTTGAGTCTTCACACTAGTTGTGGCCCCATCATACATGTCTTTAATTGCCCGAATATATGCGATCCTTACTTTCCTCTTTTCTAAAACCTTCCATAAGACCTCCCTTGGTACCCTATCATACGCTTTTTCCAAATCAATAAACACCATATGTAGATCCCTTTTATTACTATGATACCTCTCCATCATCCTTCTTAATAGGTATATCGCTTCAGTGGTAGATCTGCCTGTCATAAATCCAAATTGATTCTCTGTTACTTGTGTCTCTTTTCTCAACCTCCGTTCTATCACCCTTTCCCATAACTTCATAGTATGACTCATAAGCTTAATCCCTCTATAGTTTCTGCAACTTTGTATATCCCCCTTATTCTTGTAGATAGGTACCAAGGTGCTCTATCTCCACTCATCATGCATCTTCTTTGACCTTAAAATCTCATTAAAAAGCATGGTTAACCAGTTGATGCCTTTTTCTCTAAGATCCTTCCAAACCTCAATCAGAATATTATCAGGTCCTACTGCCCTGCCATTTTTTATCTGCTTTAGAGCCTCTTTTACCTCGAAGTCTCGAATCCTTCGATAGTAGTCAAAATTTTGATCTTCTTCCCTTGTGCATAATCGACCAAGGCTTGGAAGAGTCTTCTGTCCCTCATTAAATAACCCGTAGAAGTAGCTCTTTGAAAGAGCGGAAGATTGATGGTTTAGAGGTTATAAAAACTCTCGTTGTAAGTATAGTTACTAAACCAAGCAATCAACCTTTCTTACAAACGTTTTGGTTGTCACAAGTAACAAACCCCTTAAAAATTGTTAACTGAGTATTCAAACCTCGGGTCGTCTTCTCAAGGAACTGCAAGGAAGTATGTTCTTATTATTGGCTATAAAGATTGTAATCGAGGTTTAGAAGGTGAGAAGCAAGTGATTTGAATGAGAAGTAGAATAAATGGTAATTAAAATAAATAAATACTGTAAAGCAACTTTTGGCAAGGTAAGAAAAATTGGAAGTCCAACTTAATTATCTCTCTCAACAATAGTGAAAGTTGAATCTAAATTCCACTTAGTTAACCTTTACTAAAGTAAAGAAAAGTCAAGGGACTAATTAGTTTGACCTTCGAATCCTATTTATTTCCTAAGAAAAAGTTGGGATTGTTGAAGTTCAGTTCAATTAGCAAGATAACGATTATCAATTATGCTGAGTTTAATAATGTTGAGTTACTGATTTCTTAACCAAGACCAAAAAGGGAAAAAGTAAATTGCTGGAATAGAATATCTTCAGATTGGAAACAATGGTAACACAAATTAAAGAGAAAGCAATCAATAACTGAAATACCTCAAATATCATTAATTCAATTAACACTCTGTAACATGGAATAATTCATAAATTAAATTATAAAAGTAAATAATCAACTCAAGTGCTGGAATAAATAAATAAAAGTGAAAAGGGAAGCTTAAAACAAGAAACATAAAACCTGGATCGAGAGTCACTCTTAAAAACTAAGAGAAGTCCTAAATCCTAATCCTAATCCTAATCCTAAGAGAGAGAGGAGAGAACCTCTCTCAAACTAAATCTAAATCATGGAAAGTGAAAATTGGTGAGCTCTCCTTTGAATGGATGCATTCCCCCACTTTATAGCCTCTAGTCTGTGTGTTCTGTACCTGGATCTGGGCCAAAAGGGCTTCAGAAATCGCTGGGGGCGTATTCTGTAAATTCTGATACGTGGCCTCTGTCACGCGTCCGCGTGGGTCACGCGTCCGCATCAAATGCGCTATGCTCAAGTCGTGCAACCGCGTCAGTCATGCGGCCGCGTTGCTGCTTCTTCGCTCCTGGCACGCGATCGCGTCGCCTATGCGATCGCGTGGATACCAGTTTCTGCAAAAATCCATTTCACACTTTCCTTCCATTTTTGTACGTTTCCTTTTCCATCCTTTAAGTCATTCTGCCTTAGAAAATCTAAAACTACTCAACACACTAATCCCGGCATCGAATGGAAATAAAGGTAATTAAAATCTTAGGAAACATGTTTTTCACATACATCACATACATCACATAATAAGGAAGGGAAAGTAAAACCATGCAATTAATATGAATAAGTGGGTGAAGGATTGAATAAATCACTCAAACTAAGCACAAAATAACTCATGAAATATGGGTTTATCAACCTCCCCACACTTAAACAATATAAACAATACATGCTAAATCCAAGGTAAAGAATAAGGTAAAGCCAACCTTTTAATAATAAAGCATTTTTGCAAATGAGATGGGAAAAGAAAAATATTGTACAAACTTGCAAAACAATTAGTAAATTAAGCACAGATATATGTTGATGAGTTATTAAACCCTCACTGGAATTTGTGTTTACCCTCTAGTCACTCAGTGTTTATTGGGTTTATTCAGTCTACTTTTCTTTTTATTCTTACTTTCTATAACTTTGTTCTTCATCTAACCAATCAACAATTATAGAGTACAGTCATACCAGAAGTCATGAGGTCTTTAATGAAGGTTGTAATGGGGCCAAGGTAAAGGTAAGGATATATGTATAAGGCTAAGTGAGCTAATAAGTGAATCCTTAATTAGACTAAGATCTCACCTAACATACATATTTAGTAGAACAAGCTTCTTTACCAATTTTCCCATATTATCCCACTTGTTGTTACATGATCATGTTTCAATTTTATTTTTATCCCATGTGCATTGCTTTTATTTTGCATTGGGGACTTCTTTTGTATCCCCTTTTATTAAATGCTGAAAAATAACTTTTTTTTTAAATGCACATGGTAATTGAATCACTTTGATTTCTCATTAGCATGCTTCCCAAATTTTTTGAGTTATTTTATTTCTTTTAACTTTTTTACCTTTTGTTTCTATCATCCATGTTCCCAATAGGTTTTCCATATTTTAATCTATTCATAATTTTCTATCTTAAGCTAACCAAGGATTCAACTTGGGATTTTATTTTGTTTTTCTACTTAAGGCTAGTAGTGTGGCTAAATAGAATAAAAGGGATTTTAAAGGCTCAAGGGGGCTAACAAGGGTGATGTGAAAGATAGGTTATTTTGGGGTATGTGAGCTAAAATCAAATGACAGCCTCAATCATTCTTTTGGTATGTATCTATATTCTATATTCTATATTCTATAATTGGACATATAGATTAAAGCAAAGTAAAGAACGTCAGAATAAAAAGAAGCGAAACACACAGGAATGAAATTATGGTTTGAATGCAACCATACAATTAAGCTCAAGACTCACAGGTTGTGTGTTCTCTAACTCAAGCATCATATATCATTCATATATGTTATGCAGGTTTAGTTAAAAATTCTCATTATTCTCATAAAAAAATTATTTAGGGTAGCCTTTAAAGTTTTAATGTTCCTCCTTGATGAAATGTTGTCAACTTAACTATATGATGTAATGCTATATATACAAGGTTTATGGATTTAAATCTATTATGTTCAATTTCCTAGTTTACTTCCGTTTTATATTTTTCAAATTAAACTATGCTATCTTATGCTAAAAAGGGTAAACTATACTAATTAATCCACTAATAAGTCAGAATTGCCAACTAAACTAAAAATATGAACTAAAAATGCAAAATACAGAAATAGAGTAAAAATACATAAAAGTAGCAATGTATAAGTACTCAGAAAATAACAGTAAAAAGAAAAATACAGAAAAATATCCAAAATAAAAGAAAAAAAAGAGATGTAGTGGTTCACCAAAATAAAACGCCAGAGATGGCGACCTCCCCACACATAAAATGAAGCATCGTCCGTGATGCTCAGTCAAGCCGGATGTGAAGGGGTGTCATCACTGGTAGGGATGGTAGCTGGAGGCTCTGTGGTGGTGGTGGGCTGAGGGTCTGGCTGCTGTAGAGGAGGTGCTGACTAGATCGGGATCTCCGGATCTGCAGCCTCTATCTGATGCGTAACCTCCTGATGTGGTGCAGCCTGCTCTGTGTCTGCCTGCTGATGGGTCTCCTCCTGGAAGTGAGTCTCCTCCTCGTACTCATCCTCCTCCTCCTCTGATGGCTCTGATGGTGTGTCGGGCTCGGAGGGGATGTCACCACCCTGTCGGATCATCAGCTTCAGATGCGAATAGCGTCGCTGGCTGCGACACTCCAATCTCTCATACCGACGCCGGTTACGGCGCTCCATCTGATCAAGCTGTCAGAATAGGCGGTGCACGAGGCGGTATACGGGCTCAGAGGCAGGTGGAGGTGCAGTGGTGGCAGCAGGGGCAATAGGGGCAGCCGTGGATGAAGAGGGTCCAGCAGACGGTGGGATTGTCTCATCAGTAGCAGTGAAGGGTGGTGGTCTGTAGCCCAAAGCTAGGAAGTTCCTGCTGTGAGGAATGATCTTCCTGCAGTCCACCGCTGGTGGTCTCTCATCGGCATCCTCCCATGGCACGTCAGCTCGACGGCCTAGCTTTGTAACCAGATACGAAAAAGAGAGGGTGCCTCGGATGTGGACCCTGGCCATATAATGCCGGATAAAGCATGGCAGATAAAGGTCCTTACCCTCCATCACACACCATAGGAGGGTGATCATAGTAGCTGGGATCTCCCTCTCGTGAGTACTCGGCATCACATAGTTGCTCAAGATCTGGTGCCATAACCGAGCCTCATCATTTAAGTACGCCCTCTTGATCCCTCTAGGCATGGTGGTGTCCTGACCCATCTCCCAAGGAACTGTCGGGTCGTGATCTATCCGTGCCTTCACAGCATCCCAATCAAACTGCATCAGGCGCATGTCCTCCTCAGCCTTTGTATAACCATCAGGCTGATCGGACTTGGCTAGGAGCCGGAGAATGTCCTCTAAGGCCTCCTCAGTGACTAGAATTTGTTTTCCTCTCAGGTTTACTGCATCGAGGGTGGTGATGTAGTAGTTGCAGTA
Source organism: Arachis ipaensis (assembly GCF_000816755.2). NCBI lineage: Eukaryota > Viridiplantae > Streptophyta > Magnoliopsida > Fabales > Fabaceae > Arachis > Arachis ipaensis. The sequence goes on along the minus strand of NC_029791.2, from coordinate 64,424,689 downwards.
GAATTCCCGGACCCAAGATGCATTGACCTCTGTCAGTGCTCTTTTCAGAAAGAACCAGCCTCTTTACTTAATTTGCTTAGTGGTGTACTACTGGAGTGCTTCTGGAATCTTCAGAGTTCTCTCCAAGTATAGATTCCTAGAGTTTGCAAATGCCAGATACTTCAGCTCGCAGTATCGGTTTGCAAATTTTATTGAATCATTTGCAGGGAGTAGTTGGTCAGCTTTTTCCTGCTGTATAAAGTTCTTCTCCCGCCATGAGAAATCATGCATGAGGGCAATGATGGACTGGGAGGAATCTCCTCTCTTGCGCTTGCCAGTGGCCTTACCCTTTCCTTTCCTCTGTGAGGCAGACATCCTGAAAAATGGAAAACCAGGATATATGAAAATAGGAAAGCAAGTAGGCATATAGGCAAAGAAAATACAAAGTGGCATGGGAGAATTTAAATGAGGTAAATGAGTTAAGTAATGGCGTATTAAGAATTGTATAGTAGTTTAAAATTTGAAAGGAAGAATTTACAATCCAAAATGTATCAGAATTCAAGTTAAATAGAAAAATTGTCATTATGCCATGGTTAGAAAGTTAGAGGAAAGTGAAAAATCAGAAAAGAGATTTTAAAAGGTTAGTATGGTTAGAATGTGAAAAAGAAGTTAGTAAATTAAAATTAGTGAGTCAGTAAAATGCGGGTTAAAGTAAGTGGCATAAAGAAAATAGTCCATGTAACAAGGATTCACAATTATGACTAGAAATAACTCATAACCGAACAAGCAAAACAGGGTGATGTTGATTCAAATAGATATAAAGAAAGCAAGAACTGGAATCAGGATATCACAAATGCAGTCTATAAACCAGGAAATCAAAGAGGATAAGAAAGTCTGCCATAGCATTCATGAAACGGTTCGGTTAAGGCAGAGGACAACAGAGTGCAGATTGCCAAACCAAAACATGAATGAAAACAATTCACAAAAAATTTGGGCAGCATTCTGGCAAAAATTGGATTGTCCCGGAAAATAAACAGCAAACAAGGCAGTTCATATGAATTAAAAAGTCAAGCTGCAGTTACCTATAATTAATAGAAACATGAAAATTCAATGTAAAGAGCAGCAATATACAAGAAATACAGCATATGAACAAGATTACAGCAATAGCAGATTTGCAAATATGATGAAACAGAAGCAAGAACAGTGCAAATAAACAGACCTAGAGTCACTAACCACAGCCTAATCTACCTAACAACCTAAAATCCACTACAACATGCAAGACTATCTATCCTAATTATGAACAGAAATGGAAAAAAAATAAGAAGAACTACGAACGGATAAAAGGGATTGCGTGTTGCGGAACCTGGAAGGCGAAAGAAGGAGGTTGGGGTACAGAGGTGGCTGGGGTGGTGGCGGTGATGTCCGGCACGGCGGGTGGCGGCGGTGGGCACGGCGGTTGTGGCTGTTAGGGGGTAGGGGCTTTGGGAAGGGTAATGGGTGAAATAGGGGAGGGGATTGGATAGGGGAGAGGGGGTGGCGCGGCTGGGATGGCCGGCGGTGGTGGGTGGTGGTTCGCGGAGGGCAATGGCGGGAAGGGAGTGGAGGAGGAAGAAAGAAGAAGAAAGAAGGGGAGGGAGGAAGGGGGGTAGGTGGCGGCGGCGTCTGGACGNNNNGGGCTGCGCGAATGTAGGGTTTCGCGTGATAGGGGGTGTTATATTTTTGAATCCACGCGGCCGCGTGGTTGGGGTGAAAATGGGAAGGATGCGATCGCGTGGGGTGCGCGATCGCATGAAAGGGGTGGAAGAGGAGATGACGCGATCGCGTGGGTCGCGGGATCGCGTCGCTGGAAATTGTGCTAAACGCACGACTCCAGCACCGTTTCAGCGCAACTCTCTGTCTCCTTCTGGGGTGATGTGCAATCCATGCGACGCGATCGCGTCGCTCACGCGGTCGCGTAGGATTGGTATTTTGCAAGTGACGCGATCGCATGGGGCATGCGATCGCGTGGGCCAATTTGTGCAAAACACACAAGGGCCGCACGATTCCAGCCTAACTTTCTGGACGTTGGATATTTACGCTGATCTCCGGGTCACGCGGCCGCGTGGGTGACGCGGTAGCGTGGATAGTGTTTTCGCAATATGACGCGATCGCATGGGGCATGCGGTCGCGTCGTGCATCCCCCTTTTTTTTTACTGAATGCAGGATGCAATGCTTAATGTGAATGCTATGCATGATTCTAGGTTTAATAAAATAAAAATAAAATTCAAAAACAAACAAAATGAAATAAAATTAAAATTGCAAAAGGAACGATCATACCATGGTGGGTTGTCTCCCACCTAGCACTTTTAGTTAAAGTCCTTAAGTTGGACATTGGGAGGGCTTCTTGTTATGGTGGCTTGTGTTTAAATTCATCCAGAAATCTCCACCAGTGCTTGGAATGCCAATAGCCTCCAGGGTCCCAAACTAGGCATGTAAAGCTTTTGAGCAGCTTCAAACAGATTTTCAGGCTCCCGGGGTGACGAATGTCAGAATAGATTCCAGGATCCCAAGCCTTGTTTTTAAATCCGCCTCCGTCTTGATCTACATGTTTCCATCCTGGCAGTTTAAAGAGTAGAATCTCACCATGGAGACCAAACGTTCTCCGTGATCCATGCAATTGAGTATGATACCAATCCATGTGCTTCGAGGTGAAGCGTGGAACCTTATTGAACCTCGTGCACCAGCTCTGAGTACGAGCCATTTCCCTCTTACTCTTAAAGCCGCAAAGAGCTCTAAGCTGGCCATCTGTTTCAAGCAAACCATATTCAAGTGAATAAGTAAAGGTATAGGTTAAGGATTGTACCCACTTGAAGCTTGTATTAGGTGGTAATGGCCTTGGGGTAGGTGTTTCTGGTGGTTCTGTAAGTTCTACTCCCTTGTGCTCTTCTGTGAATTCCTCCACTTCCTTGCAAGGCTCTACAATTGTATCTGTGTCCTGGTCAAAGTTTTCTATGTCTTCCTCATCACTTGAGTCATAGATTGGAGGTTGAGAGAAATCTACCTCCGCATCGTCTTCATATTCACTTGGGGAAGATTCTTCGATCTCAGAGAATTCACTTGCAGATGCAAATTCATTACTAAGAGAATTTGACTTGTGACTATCATCATCAAGGGAATTTGTGTCCTGGGTCATTCCGTCTGATTCTTCATAAACAACTTGCCTAGGAGATTGTACAATATCCTCCTTAGCATCAACTGTAGCGTCCTTGACGGAGTTCTCCTCAGTTCTGGATTCCCATGGAGGTTCAGCATCTCCTAGATCTTCAACCAACTCTTCTTCTTGAACGATGACAGCTTCTTCTACCTGTTCTAGTACGAATTCATGTTCTGTCTTGTCCACTGGAGTTTCTGGTATCTCCTTCATGCTACGCTCTTCGTTAGACTGTTCACATGGGGCTGTGGTTGATCCTTGTGTATTTGAGCACCTAGAAACCCATTGAATTATTGTTTGCTCCAGTTGACGAATGGTTGTTTGAAGTTTATTTACTGTTTCCTTTAGGCGAACCTCTGCTTCTCGGGTTGCCGGACTTGGGCATGATACATAGGAAAGTGGTGGTGATTGGGAGTGATTGGATTGGTACTGGGGTAAGGAAGGATCATATGGTGGCGAACGGTGAAGAGAAGCTTGTGAGTGTGGTGGTTCGAGGTTATGTTGAAAGGATGGTTTATATGCACGGGGTGGGACTTGTTGGTAATTACAAGGTTGTCCACCATATCTTTCAGCTGGGTATGCATGGTAGAATGGTCTTTGTCCAGGATATCTCGGAGGATGTTGCTGCCTAAAGGGTTGATTAGATCTTCTTGGCTCCATCCATCATTGATTGGTCTGACCTTGATGCATACTCCTGCTGTAACTTCTATTTCCTTCAACAAAGTTAGAACCAAACTCAAAGCGAGAGGGGTGAGAGTTCATGGTAGCAAATAAAGATAAAAAGGAAAAACAAAAATAAATAAACAAACAAAAGAAAAATATTTACAATAACCAATAATAAGGCACACGTTAGCAGTTCCCCGGCAACGGCGCCATTTTGAAAGAGCGGAAGATTGATGGTTTAGAGGTTATAAAAACTCTCGTTGTAAGTATAGTTACTAAACCAAGCAATCAACCTTTCTTACAAACGTTTTGGTTATCACAAGTAACAAACCCCTTAAAAATTGTTAACCGAGTATTCAAACCTCGGGTCGTCTTCTCAAGGAACTGCAAGGAAGTATGTTCTTATTATTGGCTATAAAGGTTGTAATCGGGGTTTAGAAGGTGAGAAGCAAGTGATTTGAATGACAAGTAGAATAAATGGCAATTAACATAAATAAATACTGTAAAGCAACTTTTGGCAAGGTAAGAGAAATTGGAAGTCCAACTTAATTATCTCTCTCAACAATAGTGAAAGTTGAATCTAAATTCCACTTAGTTAACCTTTACTAAAGTAAAGGAAAGTCAAGGGACTAATTAGTTTAACCTTCGAATCCTATTTAATTCCTAAGAAAAAGTTGGGATAATTGAAGTTCAGTTCAATTAGCAAGATAACGATTATCAATTATTGAATGGATGCATTCCTCCACTTTATAGCCTCTAGTATGTGTGTTCTGTACCTGGATCTGGGCCAAAAGGGCTTCAAAAATCGCTGGGGGCGTATTCTGTAAATTCTGATACGTGGCCTCTGTCACGCGTCCGCGTGTGTCACGCGGTCGCGTCATATGGAGTTTTCCTTGTGGCGCGGTCGCGTCGGTCACGCGTCCGCATCGAATGCGCTATGCTCAAGTCGCGCGGCCGCGTCAGTCATGCGGCCGCGTCGCTGCTTCTTCGCTCCTGGCACGCGATCGCGTCGTTCATGCGATCGCGTGGATACCAGTTTCTGCCAAACTCCGTTACGCACTTTCCTTCCATTTTTGTACGTTTCCATTTCCATCCTTTAAGTCATTCTACCTTAGAAAATCTGAAACTACTCAACACACTAAACACGGCATCGAATGGAAATAAAGGTAATTAAAATAATTAATTTTAAAGCTTAGGAAACATGTTTTTCACATACATCACATAATAAGGAAGGGAAAGTAAAACCATGCAATTAATATGAATAAGTGGGTGAAGGATTGAATAAATCACTCAAACTAAGCACAAAATAACTCATGAAATATGGGTTTATCACTCTTCCACCTTTCATTAATCTTCTCCTCTTGAGCCAATACCTCTCCATCCTTATCCTTTATGCACTTAACCTGATCCAAATCTCTCGTTGTTCTTTCCTGGCTCTTTGCGATTCTATATATACCTTTTTCTCCTTCTTTTGTACTCAAATACTGGTAGAGACCATCATATGCTCTTGTTCTTGCTTCACTTATAGCCACTTTTGTCTCTTTCTTATCCGCCTTATATTTTTCCCAATTATCTGCATTGCGGCATAAAGACCACTCTTTAAAGCATTCCCTTTTTATCTTTATCTTTTCTTGTATACTCGCATTCTACCACCAGGACTCCTTGTTTCTTGGTCTTATTCCTTTAGATTCACCAAAACTTTCTTTTGCTGTTCTTCTAATAACTTCTGTCGTCTCCCTCCATATCTCTTCCGCGCTTCCATTCCCATCCCACTTTGCCTCTTCTCCTACCCGTCTTAGGAAGTTTCTTTGTTCCTCACCTTTCATCCGCCACCACCTCGTCCTTGGGTTCTTCGTATGATGTCTTTTCCTCAACTTTTTCTCAACGCGAAAATCCATGACGAGCACCCTATGTTGTGTTGTCAAACTCTCTCCCGGGATAATTTTACAGTTAATGTAAAATTTCCGGTTGCCCACTTGCGGTGCATAGGCGCTAATCACATGGAAAGCACCTCCCTCCACCACAAGTTTGATAGAGATGATCTGATCTCCCACCCTCTTGACATCCACTACGTCCTTCTTTCACTGCTTATCCACAATTATTCCAACCCCATTCCTATTCTTCACCTTTCCTGTATACCAAAATTTGAAACCAGAAGTATCCAACTTCTTAGCCTTTGCACCAACCCATTTCGTTTCTTGTAGGCACATAATGTTAATCTTCCTCCTTGTCATGGTGTCCACCACCTCCATGGACTTTCCTGTTAGAGTGCCTATGTTCCATGTCCCAAATCTCAACCTTCTGTCGCTTCGACCTTTACCTTTTACTTTGTGAACTAGCTTATTTACCCTCATTCGTTCACGAAAACGCGAGAACCCTTGCTCATTTAACATTACATCCGGGCACCAATGCAGCGGCTCTTGCTTTGACACCGTACTCGAGCCATATAGCGCGTTGCTTCCGGGCAACGACCTAGCTTTAGAGCAATAATGTCTTTGATTCATGTCATGAGAGTTCGGCTATATTTTTATGTTGGTTGCCGAAGACCTAACACAACCCTCCTCCTTTATCCGGACTTGGGACCGGTTATGTACCGCAAGTATAACATAGGCGGAGTTGAGCTAGACTCTAAGCCAAACTCTAAAAAATGGAGAGAAAAAAATTTAACATTAAAAAAAGAGCAATTATGTTAATTTGTGATCTTAACATCTATCTTTCATATGTGAATTTTTATAGAAATGGTATTTATTCTAATTCAACTTACCCAAATTAACATGCTATGTACATCAATGAAATATTTTAAAATGATTCATTTTATTATGATTTTGAGACCACTATTAAGCTTAAGGTTTTTTATTTTGCTGATCTAAAGCATATAGAAATAGGATAACAAAAAATGAGCCCGTAATGATTTAATCTTATCTTTATTTTATTTTTTAAAGATATTTTATTATATACTTTCTTATTCGTGATTTTTTAATTTTTGACACTATTCGTGATTTTTATTTTACTTTTTTTGGAATTTGGGTAGCAATTTGGATAAAAAACTGTATTTAGAATAACAACTACTCTATTAGGTTAAGCATACTTTAATATTATCAAATAATTTAGCATTTAGTTTTAAATTAATGAAGTATTATTTACTACTCACTACTAGAAAATTAGTTATTATAAATGGATATTTCCGACGGATTTTATCCCACAAAAATACAGATGGAATGTTAGAGGGATGTTTTTGTCGGAAAACAAATAAAATGAATTAGCATAAATTACAGACGGAAAAGAGAATCCGTCAATAATTCTGTCGGAGAAATTAATTTTTTTCGTGGGAAATTGTTCTGTAATCAAATGCACAAAACACTGCGTTTTATTAAATTATTACAGACATAAAATCCGTCTGTAATTTAAAATTTTCCGTCGAAAATAATAAGCTAAACCTATCATTGCCCGAGCTCCATTCACAGTAGACAAATCAAACGAGATAAACCTAGCATTCCTCACCCTTCTTCTCCGTCAACAGGCTACTTCTTCTTCTCCTTTCCTCACCCACAGCACCACTGCCGGCCACCCTAACCGCCACAGCTACCTTCTCCTTCTTCTCCTCTTTTTTAAACACTGAACCAGTAGAACACAGCCCCTGTCTCTCTCGTTCTTTCTTGTTCCCAGAACAAAGCAAGCTCAAGCTCCACCACCACCGCCCCTCAAGCTCGCATATCTTCTCAGCGCTACAGCCATCATCTCCTCTAGTCAATGCCGCAGCTACCTTCGCGCAAGCTCTAGCTTCTCAAATTCATTCCTATATCTTCTCCTTCCTTTACTTCCCTCTCTTCAAGTTTCAAAGGCAACGCGAACGCAACCATGGTATAGTCTGGCCTCTTCGTTTCTCCTCTATTTCCACTTCTTGTCCTTTTTTACTGTGCTTCAATTTTCTAGATAGCTCCTTATTATTTATTTTTTAGTTTTGAAATTCGTAAATATTTTGATCACCGGTTTGGGCACTTTGCGTTTGTGTTGCTGATCTTATCGGCTTCTTCCACATCCTCGATCTGATCATTGTATCATTCCCTTCCAGATCTGATTACTGATTTTTGTTCCTAATTTTAGTCTTGCTAACCCTAAAATTCATAACATGCTTTGGGATCTCATCCACAGAATCTTCCCCTCTAATTTGTTGAATGGACATCAAATTAGGGGTGAAGATCGAAATCACTTGATTTTATTTTTTATTGAGGAACTATTAGCTACTCAAGTGGCAAAAAGATTAAAATATGCGTGAGTAATGATTCGTGTGGGTATCTGCTTGATCATAATTTCTTTGCTTTGCTGTGCCTTTCAATCTCTCAGGCAAATGCAGCTTCTGGAATGGCGGTCCATAATGACTGCAAGTTGCAGTTTTTGGAGCTCAAGACAAAAAGGACTCACAGGTTCATAGTTTTCAAGATTGAGGAGAATCAAAAACAAGTCATTGTGGAGAAGCTTGGTGAGCCAGCTCAAGGCTACGAAGATTTTGCTGCTTGCCTCCCTCCTAATGAGTGCCACTATGCTATATATGATTTCGAGTTCTTGACCGAAGGCTATGTCCCCAAGAGCAGGATTTTCTTCATTGCTTGGTAATTAGATGTTTGCTTGTTTGTTTGTTCATATGCCTGCTGGTTGCTTTTGCTGTTGATTGATATTAATTTGATTTTCGTGTGCCTTTGTGCCTTTGTGATATTAATTTGATTTTCTAGTTATAAATTAATCTCTAAACAGTTGCATTGTGTTACTTATTCCAATTTTTCTTGCGTACTACTTGAATAGCATGATGAGGTTCAAAATTTTAAATTTCTTAACCCTGTGCATTTCTTCTTTGACAGTTTTGTACAGGAATATGATCCCTAGTAACTTTATTATGAATACATCTAATGTGATGGCTAGTTTGGCCACAGATCTGCTGGTGAGTTACTTTTTTATTTTAATTTACAATGTTCTCTTGTTGATGGCAAAGTTTTAGTTTCTAAGTGTAACTCTAATTTTAATTTCAATTTTTGTGTTCTTTCTATGTGAAAATTGGATACTGCTGCAAATATCAAAATAGGGATCAGCATCAAAGACAGAAAACACCAATTTTCTTGAATCCGCTTTCTTTTCAGGCCTTCCTGTTTATTATCTACAAAAGCAATACACAGAGAACTCTACATTTTACTTTCCACTCCAGATAGAATCCTATAGTATACAGCAAGGTATAGTATATTCCTGTATTGATAAGATTTTGTGTATAAAAGTGGTAACTAAAAAGTGAATCGATAGTTATGGGCTTATGTCTGTGCTGTTTATGTGGTTATTATAATGAAAATTGACAATCCCTTTTGCCATTCCTGTTTGTGAATCATCGATAAATATGCATGTGCTGAAGAGTAATTGAACTAGCTGGAAGTTATGATAATGGTATCAGAAGTGGAAGAAATACTTTAATAATTGGCCTTTGCATAATATATTGGTTTGTGTACGTAGCTTAGTGCTTGCTTGATGCAGTTTGACTAATCATAGAGTATTTACTTTGTCAATGAGAAAATTTAATTAAGGATCATTAAACTTACTGAACAGTCAATGAGAAAGTTACTGAACAGTCAATGATAAAATACTGCACTAGAGTTTCTTGTCTACATGTCCAAAGGCCATGGTTTCTTTTGGTTCTAAAATGGCAAATTATATTATGAATTATTGTTTTCAAATTTTCAGGTTATACGGTATTCAGATACAGATGTTGCTGAATATCTATATAATTCGAAGCCTGATGCCGATTCATTGTACACATATCTCTGCAAAGACCTTACTAAAGCATGCAGCACCAAGGCACCCCCTGTCCCTAAGGTAGTGACAATCTGAATTGTTGTTTACTTACTACTTTTGAGTAAATTTGAATTAGAATGGACATTAGTTACTAACTTACTATAAATATTGCACAGCTGCCCTATTTTTCGGAAACCAACTATGCACTTTTAGGAACAAACTAGAAACTAGAAACTATATATATATATTGCATAGCTGTCCCTAATTTATCGATTGAATTGAAACCAGATAGAAGAAGGGAGAGCAGTTGTGGTGTTGTGGTCTCCTGGAGCTGGTATCAGAAGTGAGTAGTGGTATCAGAGTTGTTGGTGATGTTGGCGGCGATGAAGGATGAGGAGGGGGATCGAAGTGGGAATGGAGTGATTTGGAGAAATCGAGGTTGTTAGGGGAAGGGCGCCTCCTCCTTGGCTTGGTACCAAGAAAAGAAGGGAAGTTCCATTGCTCCTCTGATACGTATCAATGACATACATTATGTTGCTGATTCTGATACGTATGTTCCTGCAGGGGACACAGAGTTTGCTAAAGATGCTGCCTTTCGCTACAAATCTTCGACTCTGCGTGATGCAAAAGCCTCTTTGTTCCTTTTTATTACTGGATTGTGCTGACTTTTTTTTTATATTGGCATAGAATAAATTTTTTAAAAGATATTTATCCAATTAGTGGGTAGAAGAGAAGACTAGTGGTCAAATACCTGCATCCACTGTTGCTTCTGCTTCCATTGAACTTTTGAGGAAAGGAGGACTAGATGCAGTTTGCCAGCACCTATGTAGTCTGAAAAAGGTATACAGAAATTGATAATGCACTTTAGATTCTACATTCTTAAGTTATAAGAAGAAAACAAGTGACTTAACTTTGTCTTGTTAGAATATTATGAATTAGTGTGTGTCTATTACCAGTCCCCTTACCGTGTTTCTATTGTAAAAGTAGGGTTCAGCATGTGTAGTTAATGCAGCTAGTGAAAGAGACATGGCTGTATTTGCATTTGGAATGATCAAGGTTAATCGCGTAATCGTACTGGACTGTAGCTGTTGTTGACCTAGGTTTGTGTCTGGATTCAAATTATTCATATATATTAGCGTTTATTGACAAAGATGTTACTGATTATTACTTCGGAGTATAATGTTTGAAGCTTGAAAGGTGAATATTGTTTATGTTTATGTTTAGTTCTGCAATACATTCTGTTGTTTTTATTTTCTAATGTGATAGCTTTGTGTAGTAAAAGATATCAAATTATCAATGAGGTTTTATGATAAGCATTACAATGCTGCTGGAAAGCTACCGGATTATGGAGCGATATTTTTGTCAAATAGTGCAACGAAGAAGGAATGTTTTAATAAGGGACTTTTCGGTCTCCCTTCATCTGCAATTCACTTTGTAGAGCAGATTAAGGCTGGCACGATTCTGTTTCTATTTGAATATGAGAAGAGACAACTTCATAGGGTGTTCAAGGCTGCCAGTGATGGTGGTATGAATATCGTGCCTAATGCCTTTAGTTCGTTGAGGACTCAATTTCCTGCTCAGGTAAGAATCCATCCTCTTTCAGATAAGTTGGTGGGATTAGATTTGACTTCTATTTGGTGTGAATTTTGGGATTTTATGATGCGAATTTCTCTTTTAGATTTCATGTATGTTGCGAGTTTGGAGTGTTTTGTTTAATCCTTAGTTTCTCTTGTTTGCTCTTGCAATTGCAATGTAAATCTGTGTACTCTTTCTCTCTGTAGTAGTCAAATTCTTCTATCAAAGAAAAAGATGGAATCCTTCCCTTTTCTCATTTTTTGAGTTTAAACTATAGTGAAACATTCCTTTCATTTGATTTTCATTTGTGCAATTTTCTTACATAGGGTAATATTGTGGACTACTTGTGGTCTCAGTTTCTTATTAATGTACTATGTAAGTTAAGTTCATTCCAATATGGCATTGTAAGCCACTCTCACAAAGTGTATTCAAGTATGCAATCATAGAAAACTACTTTTCAGCCAACAAGTTCAACTTTGGGCTTTCTATAAAGCAGGTTTGCTATTGTCTTGTAGATGATTAATTTTGAATGAAATGTAATTTTTCTTTGTAATGCAAAAGTTTGTCTTTCTCCATTTTTCTTTTCTTTATCTTCTCTCCACCTCAATTATAGGCATAGAGTTAGAGAAAAAAAGGAACTATATTATGACATTAATAGTAAGATGATCTTCAATAATACCGTAGCCTAATTCACTTGTTTTCCAATCAGGTCAAGTTCTATTGTTACTAGTACAATCCCAAGCCTAGTATTAAATTATTAATAATCCTGACTCTATCAGCTTTCTATGTCATCCTAAGATAGCTTACCGTTGTTCTTCATCTGAACTTCTAAATAACCACGTCAAAGTGCTTTTAAATGTTAGAAATATAATTTCATGTCCATCAATCTAATCTTCCATTTTATTTTCAAATGTGCAGCTGCCTCTGAAAGTTTGTACATTAATTTTAAAGTGAGCTCTGCTTTGGTGGAAATAGTGAAAAGAATAACTACAAACCTCGCTATATACTCGCAAAGGTGTTTAAAGGACCTAGTCAACCTGCATTTTGGTATGAAAAATTTCATATTCCTTTTTTCCATGTCTTTTTTTCCTTTCATGTTACAAAATAGGAATTACACTCATATAAGCTTCTCAATGTATTCTCTCTTAGATATTTGATTTGTTTGGCGCAAAGCACAATGTGATACTTGGTTTCGAAGAGTTTGCTTGTGCTCTCTCAGTTTTCCAGTTTGCATATCAGCATTAGGGTTCTTATAGTAGTTCACTTGGATCAGCAGTTTGCCCTTTTTATTGCTCCTATTCTGGTTTCATGGTAACACATCAGTTATTATTGCTTTGAATAATTTATTAATTAATTCATTAATAAGCATTTTGTTGTGTTGGTTGTTCAGGATGAGCTACTGTGGGACCTGCATGGCTTTTCAGAGCAACAAATACTGTCACTTTCTTGAAGGTATGTATGTCTTTCTAATAATAATATCCCAATAGATTTTAGATATCTAATTTTCAAGATTCTTAAAATTAATGTTTAATTTGTTTATGTTATATTAAACAGGTAAATAAAGCTGGACACTTAGTTCCTATGGACCAACTAGAAGTTGCACTTGACTTGCTCACAAGATGGACGCAAGGAAAAATAAATTAAGTGAAGCCCTCGTCACAAAATCAATTCAAATCAAAATAAATTTATAAATGATTATCTCTTGTATGTTAGAAATATATACTAATGATATTGGACTAGTTAGAGGAGATTACTAAATGTCTTTGTTCTTGATACATTGTCAAAACCAAACATCATGTTTGATTCTATTCCTAATATCAAATATTAGTTATTTTGAAATACTATGAATGTTTGGATACAAGTTAGATGAAAATTAGTTAAAAATTTGTATTCATTAAATTTATATTTATTTTGTATGAAACTAGGTTTATTTTACAATAAAAAATATAAAAAATGCTATTTTACCTTATTGACGGATTTACAGACGAATTTTCTGTCTGTATTCAGAGTGTGGGATGATTTTTCAAGGTTCAAATTACAGACTGAAAATTTGTCAGAAAACCTGTTACCGATTATCGACAGAAAATTCGTCGAAGAATCTATCTGTAATTACTAACGGAAAATGCATCGGAAAATCCGTCTGTAATTACCGACGAAAAATCTGTCGAAAAATTCGTCTGTAAATACCGATGGAAAATCCGTCGAAAAATTCGTCTGTAATTACCGACAGAAAATCCGTCGGAAAGTTCGCTGTTTCAGGAAAATGGAGGGAAGAATTTATCGAGGGAAAATCCATCAATAACTAGTAAAAATTCGTCGGTAATTTTTCGACGGAAAAAAATCCATCGGTAACTAAAAATTCGTCTGTAATAAAGACTAAATCTGTCTGTATTAAGCAATTTTCTAGTGTGACTTTGTATTTTGTTTTAGATTGATGACACAACAAGAATGTGCATTACTCTTAATTTGGTAATCAACCCATACAAGACAAAACAAAAAATTATTGTGAAGGTTGCAAGAAAGAACTACATCTACAAGAATATTGAAAAAAAAAATTAAAAAAAATTAATTAGAAAGTAATTAGCTTTGAGTTTAAGTTTATTATTTTTTTGGGAACAATGTAATGAAATTGTTTATATCATTATTTGTATATTTTTAATTTTTTTTTTTTTTGGAGTTTGAAATACACTTTTCTTATTTTTTTGAATTAATAGGCAACAGGTTCGACAATATTAAACTTAGATTTTTGTTATGCTTTATATAAGTGCGACGTGTTATTTAATATAGACATTTGAGCAAATACTTCTCTCTTTCATTTCAAAAAATAAACCAACAATTTTTTCGAATAAATACAAAAGAAGTAGTAATTCACTGGATGCAAGCTTTTTTCATTTTTAAATGATCAATAACATATAATTTAATTAATGGTTGTTAAATACTTTAATTGTAAATTAAAATAATTTAATAGTATTGGTTACTATAAAATTTGGGAATCAAAACTAACACTATATAACACAATTTAATCTTTGAGTCTCCACATAATTCTTTCTCTCAAAATTTATTATTTTTTCAATAAATTAAACAATTCAGTAGGATGAGAATCCCTCACTTTATTTGCATACTATTTCACTTTCTTAAAAAATCTCAACTTGGAGTTACGTGAGTAAACTAAATATAAATATTTTTATGTGTTTTGTTTTAAACGTAAATCATATTTGAATTATTTGAAATACATTTTTATTCAAATGTTTTGATATATGATTAGATTATATGGCCTTAGTTTCAATTCAAATTCCAAAATAAATTATTTATTTATTTTTAAAATATTTTTTCAAAAGTGAATACAACAACAACAACAACAACAACAACAAAGCCTTGTCCCACTAAGTGGGGTCGCCTACATGAATCAAACGATGTTATTGTGCTCTGCCATATGTCATGTCTACAGAGAGACTATTTACATGTAGATCTCGTTTGACCACCTCATGGATGGTCTTCTTAGGTCTTCCTCTGCCTTTCGCCCCTTGTCCATCTTCCATCTCATCCACCCTCTTGACTAGATGTTCTATCGATCTTCTTCTCACATGTCCAAACCACCTAAGACGCGATTCAACCATCTTTTCCACAATGGGTGCTACTCCAACTCTCTCCCTTATATCTTCATTCCTTATTTTATCTAATCGCGTATGACCACCCATCCATCTCAACATCTTCATCTCTGCCACACTCAGCTTATGTTCGTGCTCCCCTTTAGCTGCCCAACACTCCGTACCATAAAGCATAGCCGGTCTTATAGCGGTGCGATAGAATTTACCTTTAAGTTTTAAAGGCACTTTTTTGTCACATATAAAACCAGATGCACTCTGCCATTTTGACCACCCTGCTTGGATCCTATGATTTACATCTTGTTCAATCTCTCCATTATCCTGTATGATGCACCCAAGATACCTAAAACTTTTAACTTTTCGTAGGGTATTTTCTCCAATTTTCACCTCTATATTAGGGTTTTCCCTTCTCGGACTGAACTTACATTCCATATATTCCGTCTTGCTAAGGCTTATGCGCAGACCATACACTTCTAAAGCTTCTCTCCATAACTCCAACTTCTTATTTAGGTCTTCCCTTGACTATCCCATAAGGACGATATCATCGGCAAAAAGCATGCACCATGGCACAGGCTCTTGGATGTGCTCTGTGAGTACTTCCAAGACTAATCTGAAAAGGTATGGACTTAAGGATGATCCCTGGTGTAATCCTATACCAATAGAAAATTCCTCTGTCACACCACCTTGAGTCTTCACACTAGTTGTGGCCCCATTATACATGTCTTTAATTGCACGAATATATGCGATCCTTACCCTCCTCTTTTCTAAAACCTTCCATAAGACCTCTCTTGGTACCCTATCATACGCTTTTTCCAAATCAATAAACACCATATGTAGATCCCTTTTCTTACTATGATACCTCTCCATCATCCTTCTTAAAAGGTATACCACTTCAGTGGTAGATCTGCCTGGCATGAATCCAAATTGGTTCTCTGCTACTTGTGTCTCTTTTCTCAACCTCCATTCTATCACCATTTCCCATAACTTCATGGTATGACTCATAAGCTTGATCCATCTATAGTTTCTGCAACTTTGTATATCCCCTTTATTCTTGTAGATAGATACCAAGGTGCTCTTTTTCCACTCATCAGGCATCTTCTTTGACCTTAAAATCTCATTTAAAAGCTTGGTTAACCAGTTGATGCCTTTTTCTCCAAGGCCCTTCCAAACCTCAATCGGGATATTATCATGTCCTACTGCCCTGCCATTTTTCATCTGCTTTAGAGCCTCTTTTACCTCAAAGTCTCGAATTCTTCGATAGTAGTCAAAGTTTTGATCTTCTTCCCTTGTGCATAATCGACCAAGGCTCAGAAGAGTCTTCTGTCCCTCATTAAATAACTCATAGAAGTAGCTCTTCCACCTTTTCTTAATCTTCTCCTCTTGAGCCAACACCTCTCCATCCTTATCCTTTATTCACTTAACCTGATCCAAATCTCTCGTTCTTATTTCACGGCTCTTTGCGATTCTATATATACCTTTTTCTCCTTCTTTTGTGCCCAAAGACTGGTAGAGACCCTCATATGCTCTTGTTCTTGCTTCACTTACAGCCACTTTTGTCTCTTTCTTAGTTGCCTTATATTTTTCCCAGTTATCTGCGTTGCGGCATAAAGACCACTCTTTAAAGCACTCCCTTTTTATCTTTATATTTTCTTGTACACTGGCACTCCACCACCAGGACTCCTTGTCTCTTGGTCCTATTCTTGTAGATTCATCAAAGCTTTCTTTTGTTGTTCTTCTAATAACTTCTGCCATTTTCCTCCACATCTCTTCCGCACTTCTATTTCCATCCCACTTTGCCTCTTCTCCTACCCGTCTTAGGAAGCTTCTTTGTTCCTCACCTTTCATCCGCCACCACCTCGTCCTTGGGTTCTTCGTATAATGTCTTTTCCTCAACTTTTGCTCAACGAGGAAATCCATGACGAGCACCCTATGTTGTGTTGTCAAACTCTCTCCCGGGATAATTTTACAGTTAATGTAAAATTTCCGGTTGTCTCCTCAACAGGAAGAAGTCGATTTGAGAGCTTGTCATGCCACTCTTATAGGTTATAAGATGTTCGTCTCTCTTTTTAAAACATGTATTTGCGATGAGAAGATCAAAGGTTGAGGAAAAGTCCAATCTCCCACCCTCTTGACATCCACTACGTCCTTCTTCCACTGCTTATTCACAATTATTCCAACCCCATTCCTATTCTTCACCTTTCCTGTATACCAAAGTTTGAAGCCAGAAGTATCAAACTCCCTAGCCTTCGCACCAACCCATTTTGTTTCTTGTAGGCACATAATATTAATCTTCCTCCTTGTCATGGTGTCCACCACCTCCATGGACTTTCCTGTTAGAGTGCCTATGTTCCATGTCCCAAATCTCAACCTTCTGTCGCTCCGACCTTTACCTTTTACTTTGTGAACTAGCTTATTTACCCTCGTCCGTTCACGAAAACGCGAGAACCCTTGCTCATTTAACACTACATCCGGGCATCAATGCAGCGGCTCTTGCTCATTTGACACCGTACTCGAGCCATACAGCATGTTACTTCCGGGCAACGACCTATCTTTAGCGCAATAATGTCTTTGATTCATGTCATAGGGTTCGACTATATTTTTATGTTGGTTGTCGAAGACCTAACACAACCCTCCTCCTTTATCCGAGTTTGGGACCGGCTATGTACTGCAAGTGTAACATAGGCGGAATTTTTTTTTCAAAAGTGAATAATTTCTCAAATTTAAAAGTAAACCAAATTTAAATAAAGTCAAATAAATTTCAAATTTAATGATACGTAGTAAAAAAAATCAAATCTTTCTTTAATACTATATTAGAGAAACCACACCAAAAAAAAAAGTCCAAAAGAAATAAGCATAAATTTCATGCCTATAACCCTATATATTAGACGAAATGGAAAATAAAAGTCACAAATTAAGCAATTATGATATCCAAATTCAAAAATTTCCAAAACAGAAATGAAAGACTTAACTCATCTTCATTTAACCATGATTCAAGGCATAAATCCCATGCAACCATGCCTATTAATCTAGGATAAATTAACTACATATGTGTTTTTATAGACAAAATCTCAATAAAACATAATCACCGAAAAAAGAGGTAAACTCCTTCGCTTGAACACATGTGCAATATTTCTTCGATATCACAACCTTCTTAATCCAATCTTCTGTTACAATTGTGGCAAAAGGTGTAAGTTCAAGATTTCTTTGATAAATTTAATTTAGAACTCACTACTATAGTTTGCTGAAAAATTTGAGAACATAGAGCATTTTGATACAAATTGTTAATCGATTTTTTCATATTAATCAATTTAAAAAAAGAAACAATTGTTTGATATAATTAGGTTATTGATAAACCCATATTTTATGATGTATTTTGTGCCTAATTTGAGAGATTTATTCAATCCTTCACCCACTTATTCATATTAATTGCATGGTTTTACTTCTCCTTCCTTATTATGTGATGTATGTGAAAAACATGTTTCCTATGCTTTTAAATTAATTATTTTAATCACCTTTAATTCCATTCGATGCCGTGATCAGTGTGTTGAGTAGTTTCAGATCTTCTAAGGCAGGAATGATTCAAAGGATGGAAAGGAAACACACAAAAATGGAAGGAAAGCACAAAACGGAGTCCTTGAAGAAACTGGCATCCACGCGATCGTATGGACGACGCGATCGCGTGCCAAGCACGACGAAGCAGCGACGCGGTCGCATGACTGATGCGACTGCGCGCCTTAAGCAGAACGCACATGACGCGGTCGCATGACTGACGCGACCGCGTGGCAAGAAAAGCTCTGAATGACGCGACCGCGTGACCCACGTGGACGCGTGACAGAGGCCATGCACCAGAAATTACAGAAAATGCTCCCAGCGATTTCTGAAGCCCTTTTTGGCCCAAATCCAAGTCCAGAAGGCATAGACCAGAGGTTATGAAGTGAGGGAATGCATCCTTTCAGAGAGAGCTCGCCAATTTTACTTTCCATGAATTAGATTTAGTTTAGAGAGAGATTCTCTCTCTCTTTAGGATTAGGATTTAGATTTAGGATTTTTCATTCACTTTCAAGATTATCTCTTTTGTTCAAGTTCAATATTCCTTTTATTTACTTTTGCAAGCTACTTTGTGAATCCTTTCATGTTACAGATTACTTTCTTATTAATGTTATTTGAGGTATTTCAGTTAAATATCAATTACTCTTGTTCATGCTATTGTCACTTTTACTCTGAAGACATTTTTTATTCCAAGTAGATTTATTTTTCTCCTTTTGGTCTTGGTTAAGAAATCAGTAACTCAGGAGTTGTCAAACTCAACGTGATTGATAATTGTTATCTTTGTTAATTGAATTGAACTTTCATAATCCCAATCTTTTCTTAGGAAATAAATAGGATTCGAAGATCAAACCAATTAATCCCTTGACCTTCCTTTATCTTAGTAAAGGTTAACAAAGTGGAATTAAGATTCAACCATCATCATCATTGATAAGGATAGCTAGGATAGGACCTCCGATTTCTCATACCTTGCCAAAAGTTTATTTTACAGTTATTTATCTATTTTTAATTGCCATTTAATTTACTTGTCATTAAATTACTTGCTCCTCATTCTTGAAACCCCAATTCTACGATCTTCATAACCAATAATAAGAACATACTTCCCTGCAGTTCCTTGAGAAGACGACCCGAGGTTAAAATACTCGGTTATCAATTTTTAAGGGGTTTGTTACTCGTGACAATCAAAACTTTGCACGAAAGGGATTTTTGTTGGTTTAGAAACTATATCTACAACGCGACTGTTTTTATGACATTCTTTACTGGCAAAAATCTCGTTCGTCAAAAATGGCGCCATTGCCGGGGAACTGCTAACGTGTGCCTTATTATTGGTTATTGTAAATATTTTTCTTTTGCTTGTTTATTTATTTTTGTTTTTCCTTTTTATTTTTATTTGCAAACATGAATTCTACCATTCTACAATGCATACCCTGCTGATAGATATGGTGGACAACCTTGTGACTACCAACAAGCCCCACCCCGTGCCTATAGACCATCCTCTCAACATAACCTCGAACCACCACACTCACAAGCTTCTTTTCACCATTCGCAACCGTATGATCCTTTTCCACCCCAGTTCCAATCCAATCACTCCCAAGCACCACCACTTCCCTATGTTTCATATCCAAATCCATCACCCCGAGAATCAGAGGTTCGCCTCAAGGCAACAGTAAATAAACTTCAAACAACCATTCGACAACTGGAGCAAGCAGTGATTCAATTAGCTTCTAGACGCGCGAACATTCAAGGACCAACCAAAGCCCCATGTGGACAATCTAATGACGAGCGTAGCATGAAGGAAATACTAGAAACTCCAGTGGACAAGACAGAGAATGAATTCATACTAGAACAAGTAGAAGAGGCTGTCATTGTACAAGAAGAAGAGTTGGTTGAAGATCTAGGAGACGCAGAACCTCCATGGGAATCCAAAACTGAAGAGAAATCCGTCAAGGACATTATAGTTAATGCTAAGGAGGATAGCGCACAATCCCCAAGGCAAGTCGTTTATGAAGAATCAGACGGAATAATCCAAGAAGCAAATTCTCTTGATGATGATAGTCACAAATCAAGTTCTCTTAGTAATGAACTTGCATCTGCAAGTGAGTTCTCTGAGATCGATGAATCTTCCCCAAATGAATACGAGGATGATGCAGAGGTAGATTTCTCTCAACCTCCAATCTATGACTCAAGTGATGAGGAAGACATAGAAGACTTTGACCAGGGTGATGATGCATTTGAAGACCCTTGCAAAGAAGTGGAGGAATTCACAGAAGATTACCAGGGAGTAGAACTTACAGAACCACTAGAAACACCTTCCCCAAGGCCATTACCACCCAATACAAGCTTCAAGTGGGTACAATCCTTAACTTTTAACTTTACTTATTCACTTGAATATGGTTTACTTGAAACAGATGGCCAGCTTAGAGCTCTCTACGGCTTTAAGAGTAAGAGGGAAATGGCTCGTGCTCAGAGCTGGTGCACAAGGTTCAATAAGGTTCCACGCTTCAAATCGAAGTGCACGGATTGGCATCAAAATCAATCGAATGGATCTCGAAAAATGTTTAGTTACCATGGTGAGAATTTACTTTTTAAACCGCCTGGATGGAAACATGGAGATCAAGACGGAGGCGGATTTAAAAACAAGGATTGGGATCCTGGAACCTATTCTGACATTCGTCACCCCGGGAGCCTAAAAATCTGTTTGAAGCTGCTCAAAATCTTTACATGCCTAGTTTGGGACCCCGGAGGCTATGGCATTCCAAGCACTGGTGGAGATTTCTGGATGAATTTAAACACAAGCCACCATAACAGGAAGCTCTTCAAATGTCCAACTTAAGGACTTTAACTAAATGTGCTAGGTGGGAGACAACCCACCGTGGTATGATCATTTCTTTTGCAATTTTAATTTTATTTAGTTTTGTTTGTTTTTGAATTTTATTTTATTTTATTGAACCTGGAATCATGCATAGCATTCACATTAAGCACTGCATTCTGCATATTACATTCCGCATTCTGCATATAAAAAAAAAAGAGGGTGCACGACGGACCGCATGCCCCATGCGATCGCGTCAAATGGCGAACTACACTTCCCACGCAACCGCGTCATCCACGCGGCCGCGTGACCTGGAAATTGGCATAAGGATCCAACGTCCAGAGAGTTGGGCTGGAATCGTGCGGCCATTGTGCGTCTGGCACAAAATGGCCCACGCGACCGCGTGAGCGACGCGACCACGTCACATGGATTGCACGAACACCCCCAAGGAGACAGAGAGTTGCACTGAAACGACGCTGGATTCGTGCGTTTAGCACAAATTCCAGCGACGCGATCGCCTGCCCCATGCGATCGCGTTATTTACTCTTTTTGCCCTCCGCGCGATCGCGTCATCCACGCGATCGCGTCAACCACCTTTTTCGCTCCAGCCACGCGATCGCGTGCTCCACGCGGCCGCGTGGATTCAAAAATATAACCCTCCCAGTCACGTGAAACCCCATCAGTCGCGACACTCCCCCCAACTCTTCTTCTCTCTCTCTTCTCCCCCAACCCTCAACCACCACCACCCAGCCACCACTGCGCCACCACCCAGACGCCGCCGACCACCCAGACGCCGCCGCCACCTACCCCCCTTCCTCCTTCCCCCTTCTTTCTTCTTCTTCAACCCTCTCCCCTATTTCTCCCATTACCCTTTCCAAAGCCCCTACCCCCTAACAGCAGCAACCGCTGTGCCCACCACCGCCAACCACCGCGCCGGACGTCACCGCCACCACCCCCAGCCACCTCTGTACCCCAACCTCCTTCTTTCGCCTTCCAGGTTCTGCAATACGTCACCCTTCTATCCATTCGTAGTTTATTCTTATTTTTCCATTTATGTTCATGTTAGGATAGTTAGATATGCATGTTGTAGTGGATTTTAGGTTGTTAGGTAGCCTAGGATGTGGTTAGTGGATTTAGGTCTGTTTATTTGCACTGTTCTTGTTTCTGATTTATCAAATCTGCAATTCTGTTGTTGCTGTATTCATGTTCATATGCTGTACTTTCCTGCATTTGCTGCTCTTTACATTGACCTTTCATATTTTTATTCCGTATATGTAATTGCAAGCCTTAATTTGGATTCATATGAACTGCTTGATTGCTGTTTATTTTCCAGAAAAGTGCTATTTTAGCCGGAATGCTGTCCAAATTTCTGTAAAATATCTCTGTTCATGTCTTGGTTTTGGCATTTTCACCTGTGCTTTCCATAATTTCACCAAACCAATTCATGAATGCTTAGGCACGCATTCTTATTTTCTTTTATCTCCTGGTTCATAAATCGCAATTTTGATGTTTGATTCCTATTTTTGCTTTCTTTATCTCTATTTGAATCATCATCAAACTCTTTTACTTGTTTGAATATGAGTTACCTATAGCTTCTACCTGTGATTACTTGTTACTTGGACTATTTTCATTATGCCTCTTACTTTAACCCATTTTTCACTAACCCACTAATTTTAACTCTAACCAACCTAACCTTTTCAAAACTTCTTTTTTTGCTTTTCTTTCACTTTCTTTTAACATTATAACCAAGGCATGATGTTAATTTTTCTATTTAACTTGCATTCAATTACATTTTGGATTGTGATTTCTTCTTTTCAGACTTTTCACTCCTATACAATCCTAAATGCGCATATTACCTAACTCATATTCATTATCCTATTGCTCCTTTGCCACTTTGTGTTTTCTTTGATTATTTGCCTATTTGCCTTCCTATTTTTATTATATCCTGATTTTCTATTTTTTCAGGATGTCAGATTCCCAGAGAAGGGGAAAAGGCAAGGCCACTTCCGGCAAAAGGAAACGAGGCGAAGCCTCCGTGTCTATCATTGACCTCATGCATGATGCCTCCTTGCGGGAGAAAGCCTTTACCCCGCAGGAGAAGGCCGACCAGCTACTTCCCGCCATTGACCCAGTAAAGTTTGCGAACCGATACTGTGAGCTGAAGTATCCGGTGTTTGCAAACTCCAGGAACCTATAGCTGGAGCGGACTTTGAAGATCCCAGAAGAACTCCAGCTATATACCTCTGATCAGATCAAACAAAGAGGCTGATTCTTTCTGGAGAGACCTCTGACTGAGGTTAATGCATCTTGGGTTAGGAAATTCTACTGCAACTACTTTAAAACTTCCCTAGATGCAGTGAACCTCAGAGGGAAGTAAATTCTGGTTACTGAGGAGGCAATAGAGGAGGTTCTGAAGCTTCTTCCTAAGACTGATCAGACAGATGGCTATCAAAAAGCTGAGGACGATATGCGCTATATGCGATTTGACTGGGATGTAGTCAAGGCCCGAATTGCCCTTGACCCGTCAGTTTCTTGGATCATGGGTCAGAACACCACCATGCCCAAAGGGATCAAGCGGATTTACCTGAACGATGAGGCTCGGCTATGGCATCAGATATTCAGCAACTACATTATGCCGAGTACTCACGAGAATGAGATACCAGCCGCTATGATCACCCTCCTATGGTGTGTGATGGAGGGTAAGGACCTATACCTGCCACGCTTTATCCGGCACTACATGGCCAGGGTCCACGTCCGCAGAACTCTCCCCTTTCCCTATCTGGTTACACAGCTGGGCCGTCGAGCTGACGTGCCATGGGAGGATGCTGATGAGAGGCCACCTGCTGTAGAGTGCAAGAAGCTTATCCTGCACAGCAGGAACTTCCTGGCCTTGGGCTACAGACCTCCATTCCTGACTGCCACTGCTGCTGATACAGCTACACCATCTGTCGGTCCCTCTTCCTCCACTGCTGCACCATCCACCCCTGCCACTACCACTGCACCTCCACCTGCCACAGAGCCTGTCTATCATCTGGTGCACCGCTTGTTTCGATGACTTGACCAGATGGAGCGTCGCAACAAGCGACGCTATGAGCACCTGAAGCTGATGATACAATCCGGCGACATCCCCTCCGAGCCTGACACACCATCCGAGGCATCTGAGGAGGAGGCGGATGCGCCCGAGACAGAGACCCATCCCCAGGCAGACACCGAGCAGGCGGCACCACAGGCAGAGGTCCCACATCAGATCCAGGCTGCAGACCTTGAGATTCCCATTCAGACAGCCCCTCCTCTACAGCAGCCAGAGCCCCAACCAGCCACCACAGAGACACCAGCTACCATCCCTTCCAGTGATGACACCCCTTCACACCCTGCTTGAGTGAGCATCAGGCATGATGCTTCATTTTAAGTGTGGGGAGGTCGCCATCTCTGGCGTATTATTTTGGTGAACCACTACAGACTCTTTTTTTTATTTTGGATATTTTTCTGTATTTTTCTCTTTATTTTTATTTTTATTTTCTGAGTATTTATACATTGCTACTGTTTATGTATTTTTACTCTATTTCTGCATTTTGTATTTTTAGTTCATATTTTAGCCACTAAGTTGCAATTCTAACTTATTAGTTATAGAAATTGTGGATTGATTAGTATAGTTTACCCTTTTTAGCATAAGATAGCTTAGTTAAAATTGAAAAGAAAAAGGAAGTAAACTAGAGACTTTAACAGAATCAAAACAACCCACACCTTGTATATATAGCATTACATGTTAGTTAACAACACTTCATCAAGGAGAAGCACTAGAACTTTAAAGCCATTCAATATAAGTTTTACATTGAGAATAATGAGAATTTTTAACTAAACCTGCATAACATACATAAGTGATAAATGATTTTTGAGCTAGAGAACACAT
This sequence comes from Arachis ipaensis, assembly GCF_000816755.2. Taxonomy (NCBI): domain Eukaryota; kingdom Viridiplantae; phylum Streptophyta; class Magnoliopsida; order Fabales; family Fabaceae; genus Arachis; species Arachis ipaensis. Next base: position 64,399,640 of record NC_029791.2, on the reverse strand, counting down.
AGCCTGTGAGTTTTTGAGCTTAATTGTATGGTTACATTTAAACCATAATTTTTATTCCTGTGTGTTCCGCCCTTCTTTTATATTCTGATGTTCTTTACTTTGTTTTAATCTATATGTCTAATTATAGAATATAGAATATAGAATATAGATACATACCAAAAGAATGATTGAGGCCATCATTTGATTTTAGCTCACTTATCCCAAAATAGCCTACCTTTTACATCACCCTTGTTAACCCCCTTGAGCCTTTAAATGCCCTTTTTATTCTATTAGCCACATTACTAGCCTTAAGCAAAAAAACAAAATAAAATTCCAAGTTGAATCATTGGTTAGCTTAAGATAGAAAATTATGAATAGTTTAAAATGTGGGAAACCTATTGGGAACATGGATGATAAAAACAAGCGGTAGAAAAATTGAAAAGAATAAAAATAACTCAAAATAAGAAATTTTGGGAAGCATGCTCATGAGAAATCAAAGTGATTAAATTACCATGTGCATTAAAAAAAATTATTTTTCAGTATTTAATAAAGGGGATACAAAAGAATTCCCCAAATGCAAAAATAAAAGCAATGCACATGGAATAAGAATAAAAGTTGAAACATGAGCATGTAACATCCAAAAGTGAAAAAAAAAAGGGAAAATAGGTAAAGAAGTTTTGTTTTACTAAGTATGTATGTTAGGTGAGATCTTAGTCTAATTAAGGATTCATTTATTAGCTCACTTAGCCTTATACATATATCCATACCTTTACCTTAGCCCCATTACAACCTTAATTAAAGACCTCATGTAAATTAATTATTTTAATCACCTTTAATTCCATTCGATGTTGTGATCAGTGTGTTGAGTAGTTTCAGATCTTCTAAGGCAGGAATGATTCAAAGGATGGAAAGGAAACATACAAAAACGGAAGGAAAGCACAAAACGGAGTCCTTGAAGAAACTGGCATCCAGGCGATCGCATGGACGACGCGATCGCGTGCCAAGCGCGACGAAGCAGCGATGTGGCCGCATGACTGACGCGACCGCGCGCCTTAAGCAGAACGCACATGACGCGGTCGCATGACTGACGCGACCGCGTGGCAAGAAAAGCTCCGAATGACGCGACCGCGTGACCCACGCGGACGCGTGACAGAGGCCACGCACCAGAAATTGCAGAAAACGCTCCCAACGATTTCTGAAGCCCTTTTTGGCCCAAATCCAAGTCCAGAAGGCATAGACCAGAGGTTATGAAGTGAGGGACGCATCCTTTCAGAGAGAGCTCGCCAATTTTACTTTCCATGAATTAGATTTAGTTTAGAGAGAGATTCTCTCTCTCTTTAGGATTAGGATTTAGATTTAGGATTTTTCATTCACTTTCAGGATTATCTCTTTTGATCAGGTTCAATATTCCTTTTATTTACTTTTGCAAGCTACTTTGTGAATCCTTTCATGTTACAGATTACTCTTTTATTAATGTTATTTGAGATATTTCAGTTAAATATCAATTACTCTTATTCATGCTATTGTCACTTTTACTCTGAAGACATTTTTTATTCCAAGTAGATTTATTTTTCTCCTTTTGGTCTTGGTTAAGAAATCAGTAACTCAGGAGTTGTCAAACTCAACGTGATTGATAATTGTTATCTTTGTTAATTGAATTGAACTTTCATAATCCCAATCTTTTCTTAGGAAATAAATAGGATTCGAAGATCAAACCAATTAATCCCTTGACCTGCCTTTATCTTAGTAATGGTTAACAAAGTGGAATTAAGATTCAACCATCATCATCATTGATAAGGATAGCTAGGATAGGACCTCCGATTTCTCATACCTTGCCAAAAATTTATTTTACAGTTATTTATCTATTTTTAATTGCCATTTAATTTACTCGTCATTAAATTACTTGCTCCTCATTCTTGAAACCCCAATTCTACAATCTTCATAACCAATAATAAGAACATACTTCCCTGCAGTTCCTTGAGAAGACGACCCAAGGTTTAAATACTCGGTTATTAATTTTTAAGGGGTTTGTTACTTGTGACAACCAAAACTTTGCACGAAAAGGATTTTTGTTGATTTAAAAACTATATCTATAACGCGACTATTTTTATGACATTCTTTACTGACAAAAATCTCGTTCGTCAGTTATTTACGTTAATAAAATGTTTACCTATCAATATCCTTTTTAAATTTATGTAAATCGTATCAAGATAGTTTGATTTATCTATTTACACATAAATCGAATTAATTAAATTCGATTTATGGTCAAAAGCTTAAAAGAAGTAAATTGAAGTGCCCTACATCAATTTACTTATGAAGGGGAGAATTTCGATTTGAAATATGTGAACAATATGAAAGCCAATAAATCGGTCAAGTCTATTACGATTTAGCTTTAATTCGAAATGGAATCTAAGATTGAGATAAGTTAGCACTTCGAATTAAAGTGAAATGAAGCTTAACGTAATTCGTAGGTATCAACGACCATTTATCGTTCTATAAAAAATCATTACCTTTTGAAATAAATAAAATTAAAATAATAAGTACAATTAAAATAAATCTCACCTATAAAGGTATGATATTTTATCTTCAAAGGGGACATTGAATTCTCAATACTGACTTAATCTTCGGAGTGCCTTTGCAGGTACACTCCCCCTTGTTCCTTGCTCACACTCTGCGCAATTGGCATCTCCTTGGAGAAAAGCTCGAACTTCCACAAAAGCTCAAAGGTCGGCACCGAAGACAACAACTCGGCGTCGACTCCCAGGGACCGAGCTCTCCCTTCAGGTATCCATACAAGAACAGTTTTCAATATATTAGTTTAAATGTTATGATCATAATACTAACATTGTCTCAGTCCGTAACCAAAAGAATACGTAACTTTTTTTAAGATTAACTTAATAAATATATTGTCACATTATATATTATAATTTTTAATATATCAACTGAAATGTGATAATCATAATAAGAATATCGTTCAATTAGTACTTATAAGAATACATAAAAAAAATATTTTTTTTTATGATTAACTTAACAAAAAACTATATTGT
>NC_029791.2:64367362-64396593 GCF_000816755.2 Arachis ipaensis | reverse complement strand
ACTAAAATCTTTTATAATTATTGTAAGTATTTTTATAAGTTTTGAAATTTTTTGTTATAATTATTATAAAATTTAAACATTTTTATGATATTATTTTAGTTATATTCGTTTCAAAATGTAATGGAAAAATACAATAAGCTTCATTTCACCTTAATTCGAAGTGCACAATTACGATTTGCTATAATAATTCAATTTTAGATTCCATTTAAAAGATAAACTGTAAATCGTAGTAGGCTAAATCGATTTACTGGCTTCCTTAATGTTTATATATTTTGTAATGTATGTCATGATTGTAAGAATCGGTTTAACCGTTTTAATAAAATAATAATTTTAACTTTCCGTAATAGGTTCAAAAATATAAAAATGATATTTTAAAAACAAAAATGTGAACTTTAATTTTAATGAATTTTTCTGAGTTGGAAAATGTATCTTTTGTGAAAATTTTTTGTAAAAATGTGTACCGATGCTTAAGCCGGTAGTACCAGCTCTAGTCTGTCTGATACCGTGTTTTGAGAAAAATAAGATTTTGAAAATTTAATTTATTATTTTGAAAGGACAAAAATAATTTAGAATTTAAAACCAGACGCTAATTTTAAAGGTTTTGTCCCAAAGTGGGCCAAACAGACTTAAAACGCTAACGGTTGGATCGGACCCAAACCGGGTCCAAGTCCCAACATATATACACACAACCAATGAGCTTTCAACTCATTTTTCACCCTAAATGGAAGTGTGGGGCGCTGAATAGAGAAGAGAGGAGAAGAAGGTGATGCCACTATTCATCATCTTCTTCAATCGCTTGTATCTTGAATTACGTTACTCCGATTGATGAGCCGTTTGCGACCACGCGAAGCTCTCGCCGAACCCATCATTTCTCACTATGTTTTTTTGGTAAGATTTCGAAACTCAAGCTCCAGTTTTTACCCCTAACAATTTCACATTTTTACGCTTGGTTTTTGCGTAGATTTTGTGATTTTGTTTGTTTAGGAGTGATCTAGTATTGGAATATTGTTGGGTAAGGTAAGGTTTCACTAAAACCTTGTGTTTAGTTATTTTGTGAACCCTAGGTTTGATGTTTTGTATGTTATATGATGTTAGATTGAGTTTTGATGTTTGTGTGAGTTAGTTTGAGGCTTTGGATCGAGCTTAGTGACTTCGTTTTGGTGTTTGGTGCATTTTGGGAATTTGCCAAGGTATGGTTTCGGTTTTCTTTATGTAATATGTAATGTTTCTGAAAACTTAGGCTAGTAGACCTTAGGATAGGATTGAATTGATGTTAATTGTTGGTTGTTATTGATTATTGTGGTTTATGATGATTGTTGAGAATTATTGTTGTTAATGAGGAGTGTTGATATTGTTGATAAATGATGTGAATTAGGAATTTTGATGATGATAAATGAATTCTTGGATCGACAAGTGTTAAAGGAGTTGATAAATTGGGATATTAAGGTTTGGATGTTGTATAGTGGAATAATGATGAAATTTAGGATATTTGATGTGATTTAGGTTGAATTTAGATGTTGATAAATAATGATTTTGATGGTGTGAAATAGTATAATTGAGAGGTTATTGATGGTTGAGTTTGAGGAATGAATGATATACTTTTGTGTTATTTTGGTATTGTTTGGGTTGTGAGTAGTTTGGTTTTGAATTGAGAGTTTTGGTAAAGTTGAGATTTTAGTGTTTTTGGTAAAAATGGGTTTTAGGCCAACTTTGGCGGATCATATATTGAGTTACAGTTTTTGAAATTGATTGAATTTTGTATCAAATCAATGATAATTCAAAGAGCTTTAAAACGGTATAGATTTTGTAGAGAAAGATATGATCGTTGAAAGTTCGTGTCAAAAATCTGATTTCTTTGATGTTGCAGAAATTAAGTTATGGTTTGTGTGCGCACGCACACTGCTGTGCACGTGCTTTGAACAAGGGCCACATTCTTACTTATGCGTACGCACACCCTGTGACTTTTAGAAAACGTGCGTATGCACACACTGGTGCACGCGCACGCACAGGGATATGCCTATTGTTGAGAGCGATTGCACACTCTGGTGCGCACACCCACTCTGCGAAATTTGCAAGTTGTGCGTACGCGCAACATCATGCGTACGCACAAGCTGGGAAAAACTCTTCTGGGAGTGCGTATGCACAACTCTATGCGTATGCACACTGCACTATTTTTTAATGAAAACCTTGCATTTAATCATTTTACCTTCCCAGAAAGCTTGCAAACTTCTGTAACACTTGTTTAAAACCTTTTTGCCAGTTTTAGGGTCTTGAATCAAGGTAGAAAACAATAAAAGAATAAAAATGGTATTTTTAGTTATGAGGTCAGAGCCGGTGACAGTTTTTTGGAAGGTTTGTGTAAATCCTAGCTTGAATTGGTGAATGCTGAGTTGTGAAGTATATGGTTGAAGAGATTTTTGGAAAATGGGAATGCTTATGATGAATTTGAGGAGTTGGAAACCGGTGATGGTTATGATGAGTTGAGAACTTGAAAAGGAATGATGAAAGTTATTGGATTATATGAGAGTGTGCAGAGTCTATTGATAAACCCCAATTTTGTGGTTTATATTGTATAGAATTTGGGGGGTTTTGTCAATATTTCTCACACTTATTCACAAGAAATGCATGGTTTTGTGTTCACTTCCTAATATTGCTCCATGATGAAAAACATGCTTATTTCGCTTAAAATTCCTATATTTTGATCCTCTTTTATTGCCATTCGATGCCGTGATGTATTTGTTGAGTGATTTCAGAATTAATAGGGTAAGAATGGCCTAGAAGAGAGAAAGAAAGCATGCACAAAAGGAAGGAACATGAAGATTTGGATTTTGGAAAATTCAGCATTGGCGCGCACACACTCCACGTGCACGTGTGGATGAGGATAGCTGGAAGTGGCGCGCAAGGATGGACGCATCCGCGCAGGTCAGAGAATTCCCACCGACGCGCACGCGCACCTGGCGCGCACGCGTGGATCACAAAAGCAATCGGCGCGCACGCACGCATGGCGCGCACGTGCGGAAAGCTGCACGTGACCTCATTAAAGGAAATCGTGCCTGGCGATTTCTGAGGCTCATCAGGCCCAAATTCAAGCTGTTTCTGCATGGAAAAGACCCAAGGATGCTAGGAAGAAAGGGGGGGATCATCCATTTTACACTAGACACAATTTTTAGCTAGTTTTTGGTTCTTTGTTCTTCTAGAGAGAGAAAACCTTGTTCCTCTCTAGATCTAGCTTTAATTTGATCTCCCCTTTGTGAATTATGAATTGGATCTTGTTAATTACTAGTTTTAATTATTCAATTTGAATTGCTTAGTATAATTTTTCTTAGATCTTGTGTTAGTTTTATGAATTCTTGTCAATTGTCATTTTATACCCATTTCATGAATGTTGTGAATCTTGATTTGTTGATGTTACATTGATGATTTCTATGATTAATTGTGTTGTTTGAGTGATTGTATGTTGATAATTGTTAGTGGGTACTTGTTGATTTCAATTTGATTGAAATTTGAACATGTCTTTTATTAATGCTCACCATGTGTTTGATGAATTGTTTACCTTGATCATGGAGTAGTTCTCTTTACTCTTGGCCTAGGCTAAGGGAATTGGGTAAACTTGAGTCATTGGGTCTAATGGAGTTGATGATTTGAGAGCCCTTAGTGATCAATTTGATAGCCATTGACGCTAACCTTCTATTAAGTCAATTAGTAGTGAGGTTAGAACTTATAGGTTGATGTTGACCAAACCATTTAACGTACTTCAAGTATAGAAGTAGACTTAATGAGTTTGGTTCCTCATAATTGTCAAGATATGGTTATTAGACAAGGATGGTGACCCCAATTCCTATGCATAGCCAAGAGTTGCTTTTATCATTCATATTTGAAAACCCAATTTCTTGATTACTTGTCTTAGTTATAGTTACTTGTTTAGTCTAGAATAGAATTATATTGGATGTTACTTTGTTAGTTTAGAATTGCTCATATCTTGCTTAGTTATTTGAATTAGTTTCTTGCAATTTAAGATTACTTGTTTGTTAAGATTTCTAGTTTAAATTCTTTCTCATGACTCACAACCCCAGATTTCTAACTAATGTTGAAACACATGTTTGCCCATTCCTTGTGAGACGACCCGAGGTTTGAATACTTCAGTTATTTCTATTGGGGTTGAACTTGTGACAACCAAATTTCTTCTAAATTTGATACTTGAGGATTGTTGTTGGTAGAGCTATACTTGCAACGTGACTTTATTGAGAAAATCTTTACCGACGCAACCCCGAGCCTCCATCAAATTTTTGGCACCGTTGCCAGGGAATGGTTGCAACATATGCCTTTATATTGGTTATGTGAATGTGAATATTGTAGATAGCTTACTTTCTTTCAGTACTTAGCTATAGTTTAGATTTCTTTTATATTTGTGCTATGACTCTCAAGTTTGATGACTTGGTCTCAACCGAATTCTAGCTTAGCCAATTTTGATCCCGAGATTGAAAGAACTTTGTTACATACTCGGCAAGCTAGACGGCGGTTGGATTATACGGCTAGTACTTCGGCCTTTCTTGAGGAACATACCGAATCACTAGGCGGTACCGAGAGTGACTTGGAGTCCGCTACTTCCTATTCTTCTGTTGGCACTAATAATACATCTTTGCATCCTACAGGTGAGCCACACATGGCTGAACCACGACGGATCACTTTGCATGAGCAAGGAGCTCCGGATATCATACTTCAACCGTTGCAAGCAAGGTATCCTAACCTTGATCCGAACTTTGAATTGAAGAGTAGTTTGATACATCTACTTCCTAAATATCATGGGTTGTCGGGTTAAGACCCCATCCGACATCTAAAAGATTTTCAAGTTACTTGTTCTACGGCTCGAAGGCATGGAGCCGATGAGGTGGCTATCATGGTTTTTGCCTTCCCTTTCTCTCTTGAAGGGCAAGCAAAGACATGGTTTTATTCGCTACCGGATGAGATTGTGACCAATTGGGATTTCTTGAGAAGAAAGTTTCTAGATAAATTCTTCCCACCGGAGAAGACCGACTACATCCGGAAGGAGATTTCGGGCATAATGCAAAAAGACCTAGAGAGTTTGTACGAGTATTGGTCTCGGTTCAAGAGGCTATTGGAATCTTGTCCACACCATGGAATGAACACTCACTTGCTCATTAGCTACTTCACCGGAGGTCTTTGTGTGGAAGATAGAAGATTGCTCACCGCTTCTAGTGGTGGTTCCCTTTCGAAAAATAAGACGGAGGGAGAAGCTTAGAATTTGATAAAGGATGTTGCCGAAGCTACACAACATACAAGGGTGAGAAGTAATCCTCTCAAGGGTGTGGTAGAACCATCCCCTTCTGAATCATGCCTAACCAAAGCACTTGGAGATATGACCACCATCCTTACGCAAATACAAAAGGATCAGAAGGAATACTACTCCATCCAAGCCGTCCAAGCCCCACCTCCAGTTGCTCAACTTGAAGGCCCTCCTAGGATTTCTGGTTTGTGCTCTAGCACCACACATTACACCGATCAATGCCATTAAATTCAAGAAGAACATGCTCTTGTAGTAGCCAATGTGAATTACAACAACCGTCCACCTTATCCTCCTCAAGGCCAAAATAATTACACTCAAGGTGGTAATCAACATCAAGGATGAAGGGATAATGCACAAGGGAGCAATCAAAACCAAAGGTGGAACAACTCTTCTTCTCATCACAATAACAACCAATCTTCATCCTAATACCACTATAACAACACCAACTACCAAGCCAACCAAGGCCACTCCAACCAAAACCAAAATAACTACACCAAGTACCAAGCACCACACCATAGACAACAATCCAACCAAACTCCTCCATCTTCCAACAATCAAGTTGATGAGCTTAGAGCCGCCATGGAGAAACAGGACGAGAGCAACAAGGCTCAATTTGATGCCTTGGGCACTCAATTGGCTAACCTCACCAACATGCTTTCAAAGATGGACATGTCAAACCAACCATCAACTCCCAACAACAACACCAACGAACCCTCAAGCTCTTCTAACCTTCCATCCCAACCCTAACCAAACCCAAAGGGCGGTCTCAATGCCATCACTCTACTGTCGGATACTACATTGGAGGAGATACTTCCAAGGGTCATGGGAGACATTCATGAGGAAGAAGTGGTTGTTGAAGTTACACATGAAGAAGAGATGGTAGACAAAAGGCATGAGGAAGAAGGAGTAAACCTCAAGGAACCCAAGAGGAAAGCTATAGTGGATGAGTCCATTCCTATTCCATTCCCATCCATGGTGAAGAAAGCAAAGAAAACACCGGAATTTGATTTGAACATGCTTCAAGTGTTCAAGAAGGTTGAGGTAACCATACCATTTCTTGATGCTATTCAACAAATTTCAAAGTATGCAAAATTTTTGAAAGACTTATGTACACACAAAGATAGGATAGGAGAATTGGAGACATTATCCTTGGGTAGTTCAATTTCTTCCTTGATGGAACCTATTCCAAAGAAATGTGGTGACCCTGGACCTTGTTTGGTGTCTTGTTGTATTGGTGGGCGCACTTTTCATGATTGTATGTGTGACCTGGGAGCTTGTGTAAGCATCATGCCGCTTTCCATCTATGTGCGGTTAAATTTAGCTCTATTAAAGAAGTCGGCAGCGAGGTTTGCCTTAGCTGATAAAAGTGTGATCACGGTGATGGGAATAGCAGAAGATGTACTTGTGGCGATCAATGATTTGGTTTTTCCGGTTGACTTTTACATCCTTGAAATGCCTCCAACAGAAAATAGAAGCTCATCCTCCGTTCTACTTGGTAGACCCTTCCTCAAGACCTCTAAATTCAAGTTAGATGCCTTCACCGGCACATATTCTTTTGAGGTTGGAGACAAGACTATCAAGTTCAATTTAGAAGAAGCCATGAAGCATCCTCTCGAAGAACATTCCGTGCTCCGATGTGATGTAATTGATGAAGTGGTAGTAGAAGTGCAAGAAGGAGACCATAACAAGTTGTGCTACCCTATTGTTGAGGAAACGGATGACCAAGAGGATGAACATGAGAAAGTTGTTAAGAATGAACTCCATGAGCTTGATGAAAAGGAACTTCAGCTTGAGGCAAAGAGTGAACTGAAGCCCCTTCCATCTCATTTGAAGTATGCTTTCTTAGAGGACAACCAAAGGTTTCCGGTCATTATTGCTAGTGAGCTTTCAAGTGAAAAAGAAGAAAAGCTCCTAGATGTTCTAAGAAAGTACAAGAAGGCAATTGGATGGAGACTAGCGGATATTGTGGGAATTGACCCTCACAAGTGCATGCATCAGATATTTCTCCAAGAGGGAGCTAGGCTGGTTAGGCAACTGAAAAGAAGGCTCAACCCAACTATCCTCGATGTGGTGAAGAAAGAGGTCACGAGATTACTTGATGCGGGTATCATATACCCAATTTCTGACAGTGAATGGATGAGCCCGGTCCAGGTTGTTCCCAAGAAAATCGGGCATTACTGCGGTTAAAAAGGATGATGGGTGAAGTGGTCACCAAGAGAGTACAAAATGCGTGGCGAGTGTGCATTGATTATAGAAGATTGAACGCCGCTACAGGAAAGGACCACTACCCTTTGCCCTTTATCGATCAGATGTTGGACCGTTTGGCGGGTAAATCCCATTATTGTTTTCTTGATGGATTCACTAGTTACTTCCAGATTCACATTGCTCCTGAAGATTAGGAAAAGACCACATTTGCTTGTCCGTTTGGCACCATTGCCTATAAAAGGATGCCATTTGGACTATGCAATGCACCTGCTACTTTTTAGCGGTGTATGACGAGTGTCTTTTCTGATCTAATGGAGAATTGTCTGGATGTCTTTATGGATGACTTCAGTGTTTATGGTACCTCATTTGATTATTGCTTAGAGAACTTGGCCAAGGTCTTAGCTAGATGTGTTGACACCAACCTTGTCTTGAATTTTGAAAAATGTCACTTTATGGTAAGACAAGGTATCGTGTTAGGACATGTAGTATCTCATGAAGGCATTTGTATCGTGTTAGAACATGTAGTATCTCATGAAGCATTTCTGTAGACCCGGCCAAGGTCGATGTTATCACCACTTTACCTCACCCCTCATCTGTGAGGGAGGTCCGCTTGTTTTTAGGACATGCAGGATTCTATAGGCGCTTTATCAAAGATTTCAGCAAGATTGCTTTGCCATTGTCGTGCCTACTCCAAAAAGATGTAGATTTTGAGTTTGACAGTGAATGTGTGAAAGCTTTTGAAGAGCTAAGGAGAGTTCTTACCACAGCACTGATTGTGCGAGGCCCCAACTGGACGTTGCCATTTGAGATAATGTGCGATGCGTCAAACCATGTTGTAGGTGCCGCGCTTGCACAGCGCGATGGTAAACTCCCTTATGTCATTGCTTATCTTCTAAAACACTGGATGTAGCACAATCCAACTATACCACTACTGAAAAGGAACTCCTAGCTATTTTCATGCTTTAGAAATTCAGATCTTATTTGCTAGGGTCAAAGATAGTGGTATACATGGATCATGCAGCTTTAAAGTACTTATTGACAAAGAATGAGTCAAAGCCTAGACTCATATGTTGGATCTTGCTTTTTCAAGAATTCAACATTGAGATTAGGGACAGGAGTGGATCTCAAAACCTGGTTGCGGATTATTTAAGCTGCATTGAGAATTTAAAATTTGATCCACTTCTGATCAATGACTCATTTCCATTGGATAGTTTGCATGCTGTGTCGGATAGTTTTTCTTGGTTTACCCCGATGGCAAACTACTTGGTTGCGAAACTCTTCCCTCCCAACTTTTCTAAGCACCAAAGGGATAAGTTGAGGAGTAATTCCAAATACTATATTTGGGATGACCCTCACTTGTGGAAGAGGGGAGTGGACCAAGTAATTCAAAGATGTGTCCCGGAGTCTGAAATCCAACCCATTCTTGAAGCTTGCCATTCGTCCGAATGTGGTGGCCACTTTGGCCTACAAAGGACCACTAAAAAGGTGTTGGATTGTGGATTCTGGTGGCCAACCCTATTTAAGGATGCTAACCGGTTTTGTGTGTCTTGCCATCAGTGTCAGAAGTCGGGAAACACATCCCAAAGGGATGAAATGCCTCAGCAACCTATGTTGTTCTGTGAAATATTTGATGTATGGGGCATTAACTTTATGGGACCGTTTCCCAACTCGAGTAGGTATCTGTATATTCTATTAGCGGTCGACTATGTGTCAAAGTGGGTAGAGGCCATACCTACCTGCCTTGACGATGCTAATACCGTTGTTTCTTTTATTAGGAATAACATTGTATGCCGTTATGGGTCGCCACGAGCAATCGTGAGCGACCAAGGATCTCACTTTTGTAACAGGAAGGTAGAGGCATTGCTCAAGCGCTATGGAGTGTTGCATAAGGTTGCTACTGCTTATCATCCGCAAACCAATGGACAAGCGAAAGTGTCCAACCGGGAAGTTAAGAGAATCTTGGAGAAAGTGGTCAATCCACAAAGGAAGGATTGGAGCTTCCGGTTAAGAGATGCACTATGGGCGTATAGAACGGCCTACAAGGCTCTGTTAGGAATGAGTCCCTTCTGGATCGTCTATGGTAAGGCATGCCACCTTCTGGTGGAAATTGAGCATAGAGCCTATTGGGCGGTAAAGCAGTGCAACATGGATTTGACCAAGGCGGGTGAAGCCAGGAAATTACAGCTAGAGGAGCTCGAGTATTTGAGAAACGAGTCATATGAGAATTCCCAGATCTACAAGGAAAATACTAAGGCATTTCATGACCATCACATCCGGAAGAAAGACTTTCAAGAAGGTGATGAGGTCCTCCTCTATAACTCAAGGCTTCGATTTATGCTTGGCAAGCTCCGCTCTAGATGGGAAGGACCTTTCAAGGTGAAGGAGATAAAGCCCTATGGAGTAGTGGAGTTGTTTGATCCTAAAAGTGAAGCAAATTTCAAGGTAAATGGACATAGAGTGAAAAAGTATCATGGCTACAAGCTCCCAAAAGAGCTAGAGGTGTTCCTATTGGACGATGCACCAAAGAGAGAGGAAGCTTAAGCAAAGGACCGTCCAACTTAAAGACATTAAAGAAAAGTGCTTGGTGGGAGGCACCCCACCATGGTAAGATCTTCCTTGTGTATACCATCTTGTTTGTAACCTTAAATTCTTGTGAATTTTATGATTTTTGATGATTGATTGATTGCATAGGAATGCTAGTTTTATTCTTCTTGTTGAATAGATAAGATGTTCATATAGTTTTCATCATTTTGGTATGGATGAATTGTTGAAGTAAATGCCATGTTTTGGATAATGCATGAAATTGTGAAGTGTTCACTTTGACTACTAGCTTAAGCACCTACCAAGAATGTGTTAGAATAGGTCTTGTTATGTTGTGAAAAAAAAAAGAGAGAAGAGAAAAAGGAAAAATGAGCACCGACGCGCACGCGCGTGCCGGTGGTGCACTTCTAACTCTTGGGCCAAAAACCCAAAAGTCATGCTCACTTTATGCTCATCTCGTGCCAGACACCCACGCGTCCGCGTGCTTGCCGCCCGCGTGCACCTTTGCAAATCGCCCATCGACGCGCAAGCGCACTGTGCGCGCGCGCGCCGATGGCGCTATGTGAACTCCCTGGTACAAAAACCAAAGAGTTATGCCACACTTATGCCACACTTGTGCCCACACCGACGCGTCCGCGCACTGCGCACGTCCGCGCTGGTTGCCAATTGACTCAAGCACGCGCTTGCGCACTATGCGCGTCCGCGCGCTTGCGCCACATGCCAACTCTGGTATAAAAGCCAGAGACTTATGCCAACTTCGTGCCAGTCCTGTGCCAGGGGCACAACTGATCTCGCGCGTGCGCACCACTGACGCGCACGCGTCCCTTGCCAACATCTCACCAACGCGCCAGCGCACTGTGCGCGTGCGCACCGGTTGCGCGAACCAGTTTTAAAGCTGCGCGCCTTGTCTTTCTCACCTCCTTTCTTTTCTTATTTCTTCCTTCTTCTTTCTCCATCACCCCCCTTCTCTTCTTCTTCTTCCACAAATCTACCACTACCGTCTCCGGCCACTCACCGGCGATAACCACCTCTTCTGGTGGCACTACATCTCTCCTATTTCCTTCTCATTTTCACAAAAGAAAATTTTGCCTTGTTCTTTTACACTTCTCAAGGTTCTACTTCCTCCATATCTCATCTATTACTCTCTTTGCATTATTTCTTCTTTTAGTTAGATTCTTTTTGTTGATTTACTTAGTTTCTCTTTTAGTTGCATGATTATATTACTTGCTTTTTGTTTGCTTACTTCTCTTTTTCCTTATTTTTCCATGGATGTTGTATTTGAGCTTAATTTGCTTTAATAGATCTTTTGTCATTTTTTCCTTATCTTTGCCAATATGTGGTGTTTATGTGATGATTGATGTTTCATTTTGGGCTTTAAATTGGTTGAGTATCTCATAATTGCTCTTTTCTTGTTAATTGCATACCAAGTGTTCGAGGAAATGCATGAATTCTATTTTGGTTCATTTTCATCATGTACTTTCAATTTGGTACTTTTCCTCATTCACTTGTTCACTTAATGATTGGTGATGTTTCCTTCTATACGCATTGAGTCTACTTTTCTTGCTAATTAGATACTCATTGAACATGACTTGCTCTTTGTTATGGATGCTTGAGATTACTCTTCTCATGTCATTGCATGCTTTACTTCCTCTTGCATCCTATGCCAAGTGTTGTGAACCATGTATCTATGATCACTTTGTTGCAAGATTTCTTACGGACACTATCTTTCACTTGCATATTTTTGTTAAAATGATTCTTTGGGTTTAATGTCTTCTTGTTTTCCTTTCTTTCTCAGGATGGCCACCAAGAAAGGCAAGGAGAAAGCTTCAAGGAAGCCGGCTGCAAAAAGGGCACCCCAAAGGCTAAACTCTAAGGCGCACTCTTCATTTGGAGCCAAACACCTATCTAAGAAGGCGAAGACACCCGCTCCTATTGATGAGAATGAAAAGAGCAAACCGGCAAAAGATTCTTCAAGGTTCCCCAACCGCTTCTGTAAACTTATGTTCCCCTCCAAAGCTGTGAGGAACTATCATCCTGAGCATCTACTCGCTCCACCGGACAAGGTTGCTCCTTATATTCTACCCCGCATTGAACGGCGAGGATGGGAGTTTCTTTTGAGAAAACCAAGGGAGATCAACCTATCTTGGGTGGAAGAATTCTACACTAACTACCAACTTTCCTCTCTTCAATTGGTATACATGCGCCGGAAGCAAGTATCAGTCTCAGAAGAGGCTATTCAGCAAGTGCTTAATGTTCTACCGGTACCAAGTGACATGGATGGCTACCAAGAAGTCTTACGTCAGCGGGGAAAATTTGGGTTTGATTGGGACTCGATCCTTCGAGTCATTGCTGAGCCAGGGACATTTTGGACCCAGGGTCGACTCCGGATGAAGCCCAAGTGCATTGACGCTCGCTTTCTCACTGTGGAAGCTAGAGCTTGGGCCCAGATCCTATCTCACTATGTGCTACCTAGCACCCACAAGTTGTCCTTCACGGCGGACCTCACCTTGCTTGTTTGGTGTGTTCTCACGGAGAGGCCGGTGAACATTCCGTTTCTTGTCAAGCAAGCAATGAGTCAAGTCCACGCCCGGGGTAATTTGCCATTTCCAGCATTGGTATCTGATTTAGTTTCTGCTGTAGGTATTCCTTGGGATGTCAAGGACAGGAAGATTATAGTTCCGGCTAAGGGCGATGTGGTCCCAAGCGGAAAATACTTACATCTTCCCATGAACAACCCAAGCCTTGACATAGCCCTTCCATCTACTATTCCTTTCACCTCATCATCACCGCCACAACAAAGATCCATACATTAAAGGATAGAATATCTACACCGGAAGCTTGATAGATATGAGCGGCACAATCAACACCGATATACTTACATCAAGAAGCTTCTGCGTTGTGTTACCCCTAGCATGGAGGAACCCGAAATATTCACATCCACCTCAAACCCAAGTGATGGGAGCTCTGAAGGAGAGGATAGTGACAGCTCTGGTCCCGACCGCCCTTTGCGCATTGTTCGTAGCACGGAGGACCGTGCTAAATTCTAAGTGTGGGGAGGTCGTTCGACCGATCTCCATGGGTAACAATTTCTTCCTTTCAATACCCATGGATTTATCTTTTTCTTAGTAGTTAGTTGGTGCACGAAATCGTGATTGTTCATTCCTTGGTAACGGCGCCAAGAACTTGATACGCACGTTCATAATCTTAGTTCTTTTTCACAACTTCGCACAACTAACCAGCAAGTGTACTGGGTCGTCCAAGTAATAAACCTTACGTGAGTAAGGGTCGATCCCACGGAGATTGTCGGCTTGAAGCAGGCTATGGTCACCTTGTAAATCTCAGTCAGGCGGATTCAAATGGTTATAGGGTTTTAATAATTAAAAGATAAATAAAACGTAAAATAAAGATAGGGATACTTATGTAATTCATTGGTGAGAATTTCAGATAAGCGTATGGAGATGCTTTGTTCCTTCTGAATCTCTGCTTTCCTACTGCCTTCATCCAATCCTTCATATTCCTTTATACGGCATGCTGTATGTTGGGCATCACCGTTGTCAATGGTTACATCCCGTCCTCTCAGTGAAAATGGTCTAAATGCGTTATCACCGCATGGCTAATCATCTGTCGGTTCTCGATCACGCTGGAATAGGATCCAGTGATCCTTTTGCGTCTGTCACTACGCCCAGCACTCGCGAGTTTGAAGCTCGTGATGAGCGGATAATTTATACGCTTTTTGGCATTGTTTTTAGTATGTTTTTAGTATATTTTAGTTATTTTTTATTATATTTTTATTATTTTTTGAATAAAAATCACTCTTCTGGACATGGAAGCTTCAATGCTCAGCCCAAGCACACACCAAGTAGGCCGGAAGAAGATTTTTGCATTAATTACTTATTTCTGTAAACCCTAGGCTACTAGTTCTCTATAAATAGGACCCTTTACTATTGTATTTGAACCTTTGATAAGTCTTATGCTATCTTAGACGCTTTTGGAGGCTGGCCTCACGGCCATGCCTAGACCTTGTTCTTATGTATTTTCCACGATGGAGTTTCTACACACCATAGATTAAGGTGTGGAGCTCTGCTGTTCTTCATGAATTAATACAAGTACTATTGTTTTTCTATTCAACTCAAGTCTATTTCTTCTCCAAGATATTCATTCGCACCCAAGAACATGATGAATGTGATGATTATGTGACACTCATCACCATTCTCACCTATGAACGCGTGACTGACAACCACTTTCGTTCTACATGCAAACAAGGTTGAATATGTATCTCTTGGGTTTCTAATCTAAGATTGAAACCTTCGTGGTATAGGCTAGAATTATTGGCAGCCATTCCTGAGATCCGGAATGTCTAAACCTTGTCTGTGGTATTCTGAGTAGGATCTAGGAAAGGATGACTGTGACGAGCTTCAAACTCGCGAGTGTTGGGCGTGTGACAGACGCAAAAGGATTAATGGATCCTATTCCAACATGATCAAGAACCGACAGAGTAATGTTCTGCTGAAGCTTGGCTAGCCATGTCTAATCTTTTTAGACTGAAGCTTTAGACTAACATTGCATGATTCCTGGAATTCTTATTAAAAGTTTTGAATTTCTTTATTCTCTTTTCCATATGATTTTCAAAAAATCACAAAAAAATTTATAAAATCATAAAATCAAAAATATTTTATGTATCTTTGTGTCAATTTTTAAGTTTGGTGTCTTGCATGCATTGTTTAATTGATCTTAGTTGCATTTTTTTTATTGTTTCTCATCATTAAAAATTCAAAAATATGTTCAAAATTGTGTCTTTTCAAGTCAATAATACAGAGAATTGAAGATTCAGAACATTCAGCAGAGGAATTAAACAGAAAAAGCTGGGCGTTCAAAACGCCCAGTGAAGAAGGAAAACTGGCGTTTAACGCCCAAAAAGGTAGCATTTTGGGCGTTAAATGCCAGAATGGATACCATTCTGGGCGTTTAACGCCAGGAGGACACTAGAGGGAAGATTTTGTTTTTAATTCAAATTTTTTTCAAATCTTCATAATTTTTCAAAATCAAATATTTTTCAAATCATATCTTTTCAAACATATCTCTTCAAAATCAATTTCTTTCCATTTTTTTATTTATTATTATTTTCGAAAATCCTTGCTGCAATTAATGATTTACTTCAAAATTTTCAAGTTGTTACTTGCCTATTAAGAAAGGATCAAATTTTAAATATTAAGAATCATATCTTTTAATTTCTTGTTAGTCAAGTAATCAACTTTAATCTTAAAACTTTCTTTTTTTTTTAATTGATTTTCAATCATATCTTCTCAATCATATCTTTTCAATCACATCTTTTTCAAAATTAACTCTCAATCATATCTTTTTAATTTCTAATTTCAAAATCTTTTTCAAAAATCACTTAATTTCTTTTCCAATCTTAATTTTCGAAAATCTCAATCAAATTTTCAAATTTCTTTTTATTATTTCAAAATCTTTTTAATTTATTTTCAAAAATTCTTCCCCTCTTCTCACATCCTTCTATTTAAGGGACTAACACTCCTCCTCAAGGTGCAATTCGAATTCTATCCTTCTTGATAAGTTTGAATTCTCTTCTATCTACCTCCTCCTTCTATTCTTCTTTTCCTCTGAAACCTCAAGGAATCTCTATACTGTGACATAGAGGATTCTCTACTTTCTTATTC
This sequence comes from Arachis ipaensis, assembly GCF_000816755.2. Taxonomy (NCBI): domain Eukaryota; kingdom Viridiplantae; phylum Streptophyta; class Magnoliopsida; order Fabales; family Fabaceae; genus Arachis; species Arachis ipaensis. The sequence goes on along the minus strand of NC_029791.2, from coordinate 64,380,864 downwards.
TCTTCTCTTTCATATGAGCAGGAGCAAAGATAAAGGCATACTTGTTCAAGCTGATTCTGAACCTGAAAGGACCTTGAAGAGAAAGCTAAGAGAAGCTAAAGCACAATTCTCTCTAGAGGGCCTAACAGAGCTTTTCAAAGAAGAAGAAACAATGGCAGCTGAAAACAACAATGCCAACAATACAAGGAAGGTGCTTGGTGACTTTACTGCACCTACTCCCGACTTCTATGGGAGAAGCATCTCAATCCCTGACATTGGAGCAAACAACTTTGAGCTTAAGCCTCAATTAGTTTCTCTAATGCAACAGAATTACAAGTTTCATGGACTTCCATTGGAAGATCTTCATCAGTTCTTAGCTGAATTCTTGCAAATCTGTTACACTGTCAAGACCAATGGGGTTGACCCTGAAGTCTACAGACTTATGCTCTTCCCTTTTGCTGTAAGAGACAGAGCTAGGACATGGTTGGACTCACAACCTAAAGAAAGCCTGAACTCTTGGGGAAAGCTAGTCAATGCCTTCTTGGCAAAGTTCTTTCCACCTCAAAAATTGAGTAAGCTTAGAGTGGAAGTCCAAACCTTCAGACAAAAGGAAGGTGAATCCGTCTATGAAGCTTGGAAAAGATACAAGCAATTGATCAGAAGGTGTCCTTCTGACATGCTTTCAGAATGGAGTATCATAGGTATATTCTATGATGGTCTGTCTGAACTATCCAAGATGTCATTGGATAGCTCTGCTGGAGGATCTCTTCATCTGAAGAAGATGCCTGCAGAAGCTTAGGAACTCATTAAAATGGTTGCAAATAACCAATTCATGTACACTTCTAAAAGGAATCCTGTGAATAGTGGGACAACTCCGAAGAAAGGAGTTCTTGAGATTGATACTCTGAATGCCATATTGGCTCAGAATAAGATATTGACTCAACAAGTCAATATGATTTCTCAGAGTCTGTCTGGAATGCAAGCAGCAACAGGCAGTACTAAGGAAGCTTCCTCTGAAGAAGAAGCTTATGATCCTGAGAACCCAGCAATGGAAGAGGTGAATTACATGGGAGAACCCTATGGAAACACCTATAATCCTTCATGTAGAAATCAACCAAATCTCTCATGGAAGGATCAATAGAGACCTCAACAAGGTTTCAACAACAATAATGGTGGAAGAAATAGGTTTAGCAATAGCAACCCTTTTCCATCATCTTCTCAGCAACAGACAGAGAATTCTAAGTAGAGCCACTCTGACTTAGCAACCATTGTCTCTGATCTAATCAAAACCACTCAAAGTTTCATGACTGAAACAAGGTCCTCCATTAGAAATTTGGAGGCACAAGTGGGTCAGCTGAGTAAGAAAATTACTAAACTCCCTCCTAGTACTCTCCCAAGCAATACAGAAGAGAATCCAAAAAGAGAGTGCAAGGCCATAACCACAACCCACACGGCCGAACCTGAAGAGGAGGAAGAGGCAGTGATCTCCACTGAGGAAGACCTCAATGGACGTCCACTGGCCTCCATGGAGTTTCCTGATGAGGAACCATGCGAATCTGAGGCTCACACAGAGACCATAGAGATTCCATTAAATTTACTTCTGCCATTCATGAGCTCTGATGAGTGTTCTTCCTCTGAAGAGGATGAAGATGTTACTGAAGAGCAAGTTGCTAAGTACCTTGGAGCAATCATGAAGCTGAACACCAAGTTATTTGGTAATGAGACTTGGGAGAATGAACCTCCATTGCTCACTAAAGAACTGGATGACTTGACTAGGCAGAAATTACCTCTGAAGAGACAAGATCCTGGAAAGTTCTCAATACCTTGTATCATAATGAAGACTCCCTTGTATTTAAAGCTCAAGGATATCCCTCTGTAACCATGGAGAGGAAGCATGAAGAGGTTCTCTCAATACATAGTCAAACAGAGCCCCCACAGTCAAACTCTAAGTTTGGTGTTGGGAGGCCACAACCAAACTTTAAGTTTGGTGTTGAACCCCCACATTCAAACTCTAAAGTTTGGCGTTGGGAGGTTCCAACATTGCTCTGAACATCTGTGAGGCTCCATGAGAGCCCACTGTCAAGCTATTGACATTAAAGAAGCGCTTGTTGGGAGGCAACCCAATCTTTAATTATCTATGTTAAATTTCTTTTGTTATTTTATGTTTTCTGTAGGTTGATGATCAGGTGAAGTCACAAACAATTGAAAAAGCAAAAACAGAAGGAAAAATAGTATTAAAACAGAACACCCTGGAGGAGAAGCTGACTGGCATTTAAATTCCAGTAAGAGTAGCAGAATGGGCGTTAAAGGCCCAGTCTGGCACCATTCTGGGCGTTTAACGCCAGAAATGGGCACCAGACTAGCGTTTAACGCCAGAAATGGGCACCAGACTGGTGTTTAACGCCAGGAATAGGCAAGAAGCTGGCGTTAAACGCCAGAAATGGGTAGCAGCCTGGCGTTTAACGCTAGGATTGGTAGAAAGGGGCGTTTTGCATGCCACTTGGTGCAGGGATGAGATATCTTTGACACCTCAGGATCTGTGGACCCCACAGGATCCCCACCTACCCCACCTCTCTCTCTCTTCTTTACCCATTCACCAATCACCTCAATACCTCTTCCCCAAAAACCCCTCACCTATCAAATCCCACCATTCTCTTCACCACTCACATCCATCCTTCATAAAACCCCACCTACCTCACCATTCAAATTCAAACCACTTTCCCACCCAAACCTACCCATAATGGCCGAACCATACCCCCCTTTCCACTCCTATATAAACCCATCTTTACTACTTCATTTTCACACAACATACACACTACTTCTCCCCCTTGGCCAAAACACTAAGCCCCCTCCATCTCCTCTATTTCTTCTTCTTATACTCTCTTCTTTCTTCTTTTGTTCGGGGACGAGCAAACCTTCTAAGTTTGGTGTGGTAAAAGCGTTGCTTTTTGTTTTTCCATAACCATTTATGGCACCAAAGACCGGAGAAACCTCTAGAAAGAGGAAAGGGAAGGCAAAAGCTTCCACCTCCGAGTCATGGGAGATAGAGAGATTCCTCTCAAGGGTGCATCAAGACCACTTCTATGAAGTTGTGGCCAAGAAGAAGGTGATCCCCGAGGTCCCTTTTAAGCTCAAAAAGAATGAGTATCCGGAGATCCGACATGAGATTCGAAGAAGAGGTTGGGAAGTTCTTACCAACCCCATTCAACAAGTCAGAATCTTAGTGGTTCAAGAGTTCTATGCCAATGCATGGATCACCAAGAACCATGATCAAAGTGTGAACCCGGACCCTAAGAATTGGCTTACAATGGTTTGGGGGAAATACTTAGATTTTAGTCCGAAAAATGTAAGGTTGGCATTCAACTTTCCTATGATGCAAGGAGATGCACACCCCTACACTAGAAGGGTCAACTTTGATCAAAGGTTGGACCAAGTCCTCATGGACATCTGTGAAGAGAGCGCCCAATGGAAGAGAGATTCAAGAGGGAAGCCGGTTCAACTAAGAAGGCATGACCTCAAGCCCGTGGCTAGGGGATGGTTGGAGTTCATCCAACGCTCAATCATTCCCACTAGCAACCGGTCTGAAGTTACTATAGACCGGGCTATCATGATCCATAGTATCATGATTGGAGAGGAAGTAGAAGTTCATGAGATTATATCTCAAAAACTCTACAAGGTGGCGGACAAGTCCTCTATTTTGGCAAGGTTAGCCTTCCCTCATCTCATTTGTCACCTTTGCAATTCAGTTGGAATTGACATAGAAGGAGACATTCTCATTGATGAGGACAAGCCCATCACTAAGAAAAGGATGGAGCAAATAAGAGAACCTCACTAAGAGCATGAGGAAATTCCTCATCATGAAATCCCTGAGATGCCTCAAGGGATGCATTTTCCTCCACAAAACTATTGGGAGCAAATCAACACCTCCCTAGGAGAATTAAGTTCCAATATGGGACAACTAAGGGTGGAGCACCAAGAGCATTCCATCCTCCTCCATGAAATTAGAGAAGACCAAAGAACCATGAGAGAGGAGCAACAAAGGCAAGGAAGAGACATTGAAGAGGTCAAGCACTCCATTAGATCTTCAAGAGGAAGAACAAGTCGCCATCACTAAGGTGGACCCGTTCTTTAATCTCCTTGTTCTTTATTTTCTGTTTTTCGAAAATTATGCTTTATGTTTATCTATGTTTGTGTCTTTATTACATGATCATTAGTGTCTTAGTGTCTATGCCTTGAAGCTATGAAAATGAATCCATCACCTTTCTTAAATGAAAAATGTATTTAATTGAAAAAGAAAAAGAAGTGCATGAATTTCAAATTTTAAAACATTTTAGTTATGTTGATGTGGTGGCAATACTATTGTTTTTCTGAATGAATGCTTGAACAGTGCATATTTTTTGAATTTGTTGATTCATGAATGTTAAAATTATTGGCTCTTGAAAGAATGATAAAAAAAGGAGAAATGTTATTTGATGATCTGAAAAACCATAAAATTGATTCTTGAAGTAAGAAAAAGCAGTGAAAAGCTTGCAGAAAAAATATATATATGCGAAAAAAAAGAGAGAGAGAAAAGAAAAAGAAAAAGCAAGTAGAAAAAGCCAATAGCCCTTTAAACCAAAAGGCAAGGGTAAAATAAAAAAAAAAGATCCAAGGCTTTGAGCATCAGTGGATAGGAGGGCCCACAGGAATAAAATCCTGGCCTAAACGGCTAAACCAAGCTGTCCTTAACCATGTGCTTGTGGCGTGAAGGTGTCAAGTGAAATCTTGAGACTGAGCGGTTAAAGTCATGGTCCAAAGCAAAAAAGAGTGTGCTTAAGAGCTCTGGACACTTCTAATTGGGGACTCTAGCAAAGCTGAGTCACAATCTGAAAAGGTTCACCCAGTTATGTGTCTGTGGCATTTATGTATCCGGTGGTAATACTGGAAAACAAAATGCTTAGGGTCACGGCCAAGACTCATAAAGTAGCTGTGTTCAAGAATCAACATACTTAATTAGGAGAATCAATAACACTATATGGATTCTGAGTTCCTATAGAAGCCAATCATTCTGAACCTCAAAGGATAAAGTGAGATGCCAAAACTGTTCAGAAGCAAACAGCTAATAGCACCGCTTATCTAATTAATACTGATCTTCATAGATGTTTTTGGAATTCATTGTATATTCTATTCTTTTTATCCTATATGATTTTCAGTTGCTTGGGGACAGGCAACAATTTAAGTTTGGTGTTGTGATGAGCGGATAATTTATACGCTTTTTGGCATTATTTTTAGTATGTTTTTAGTATATTTTAGTTAAATTTATTTTATTTTTTGTTAGTTTTTAAATAAAAATCACTCTTCTGGACTTTACTATGAGTTTGTGTGTTTTTCTATGATTTCAGGTATTTTCTGGCTGAAATTGAGGGACCTGAGCGAAAATCTGATTCAGAGGCTGAAAAAGGACTGCAGATGCTGTTGGATTCTGACCTCCCTGCACTCGAAGTGGATTTTCTGGTGCTACAGAAGCCCAATTGGCGTGCTCTCAAATGCGTTGGAAAGTAGACATCCTGGGCTTTCCAGAAATATATAATAGTTTATACTTTGCTCGAGATTTGATGGCCCAAACCGGTGTTCCAAGTCAGCACAAAAATTCTGGTGTGAAAACGCTAGAATTGGCATAAAAGCTGGAGTTAAACACCCAAACTGGCACAAAAGCTGGCGTTTAACTCCAAGAAAAGTTTCTACACATGGAAGCTTCAATGCTCAGCCCAAGCACACACCAAGTGGGCCCGGAAGAAGATTTCTGCATTAATTACTTATTTCTGTAAACCCTAGGCTACTAGTTCTCTATAAATAGGACCCTTTACTATTGTATTTGAGCCTTTGATAAGTCTTATGCTATCTTAGATACTTTTGGAGGCTGGCCTCACGGCCATGCCTAGACCTTGTTCTTATGTATTTTCAACGGTGGAGTTTCTACACACCATAGATTAAGGTGTGGAGCTCTGCTGTTCTTCATGAATTAATACAAGTACTATTGTTTTTCTATTCAACTCAAGTCTATTTCTTCTCCAAGATATTCATTCGCACCCAAGAACATGATGAATGTGATGATTATGTGACACTCATCACCATTCTCACCTATGAACGCGTGACTGACAACCACTTCCGTTCTACATGCAAATAAGCTTGAATGTGTATCTCTTGGGTTTCTAATCTAAGATTGAAACATTCGTGGTATAGGCTAGAATTATTGGCGGCCATTCCTGAGATCCAGAACGTCTAAACCTTGTCTGTGGTATTCTGAGTAGGATCTGGGAAGGGATGACTATGACGAGCTTCAAACTCGCGAGTGTTGGGCGTGTGACAGATGCAAAAGGATCAATGGATCCTATTCCAACATGATCGAGAACCGACAGATGATTAGCCGTGCGGTGATAGCGTGCGTAGAACATTTTCACTGAGAGGACGGGAAATAGCCATTGACAACGGTGATGCCCAACATAAAGCTTGCCATGGAAAGGAGTATGAATGATTGGATGAAGGCAATAGGAAAGCAGAAGTTTAGGGGGAACAAAGCATCTTCATATGCTTATCTGAAATTCCTACCAATGAATTACATAAGTATCTCTATCTTTATCTTATTTTATGTTTTATTTATCTTTTAATTATCAACCCTCCATAACCATTTGAATCCACCTGACTGAGATTTACAAGATAACCATAGCTTGCTTCAAGCCGACAATCTCCGTGGGATCAACCCTTACTCACGTAAGGTATTACTTGGACGATCCAGTGCACTTGCTGGTTAGTTGTGCGGAATTGTGACAAAGTTTGATTCACGTTTTAGAGCTCCATGTCCTTTGGCGCCATTGTTGATAATCACAATTTCGTGCACCAGTTCGTCACAGCCATCCCTTCCTAGATCCTACTCGGAATACCACAGACAAGGTTTAGACTTTCTGGATCTCAAGAATGGCCGCCAATAATTCTAGCCTATACCACGAAGACTCTGATCGTAAATCAGGAGGCTAAGAGATATGCATTCAAGCTTGCCTTCATGTAGAACGGAAGTGTTTGTCAGGCACGCGTTCATAAGTGAGAATGGTGATGAGCGTCACATAATCATCACATTCATCATATTCTTGTGTGTGAATGAATATCTTAGAGAAAAAATACGCTTGAGTTGAATAGAAAAACAATAGTACTTTGCATTAATTCATGAGGAACAGCAGAGCTCCACACCTTAATCTATGGTGTGTAGAAACTCCACCATTGAAAATACATAAGTGATAATAGTGTTCATTGGCTTCGGCACCAGAGAGGAAACCAGAATAACCAAGACCCGAAAGGTGGTCTAAAGACTCTGAATACAATAGTAAAAAGTCCTATTTATACTAAACTAGTTACTAGGGTTTACAGAAATGAGTAAATGATGCAGAAATCCACTTCCGGGCCCACTTGGTGTGTGCTTGGGTTGAGCATTGAAGCTTTCACGTGTAGAGGTCTTCCTTGGAGTTGAACGCCAGTTTGTAGCTTGTTTCTGGCATTTAACTCTGCTTTGCAACTTATTTCTGGCGTTTAACGCCAGAATAGGGCAGAAAGCTGGCGTTAAACGCCGGTTTTCATCGTCTAAACTTGGGTAAAGTATGGACTATTATATATTTCTGGAAAGCCCTGGATTTCTACTTTCCAACGCAATTGAGAGCGCACCATTTGGGTTTCTGTAGCTCCAGAAAATCTATTTCGAGTGCAGGGAGGTTAGAATCCAACAGCATCTGCTGTCCTTCTTCAGCCTCTGAATCAGATTTTTGCTCAAGTCCTTCAATTTCAGTCAGAAAATACCTGAAATCACAGAAAAACACACAAACTCCTAGTAAAGTCTAGAAATGTGATTTTTATTTAAAAACTAATAAAAATATACTAAAAAATAATCAAATCATACTAAAAACTACTTAAAAATAATGCCAAAAAGCGTATAAATTATCCGCTCATCACAACACCAAACTTAAGTTGTTGCTTGTCCCCAAGCAATTGAAAATCAAATAGGATAAAAAGAAGAGAATATACTATAAATCCCAAAATATCAATGAAACTTAGCTCCAATTAAATGAGCGGGACTAGTAGCTTTTTGCCTCTGAACAGTTTTGGCATTTCACTTTATCCCTTGAAGTTTAGAATGATTAGCATCTATAGGAACTCAGAATTCAGATAGTGTTATTGATTCTCCTAGGTCAGTATGTTGATTCTTGAACACAGCTACTTTATGAGTCTTGGTCGTGGCCCTAAGCACTTTGTTTTCCAGTATTACCACCGGATACATAAATGCCACAGACACATAATTGGGTGAACTTTTTCAGATTGTGACTCAGCTTTGCTAAAGTCCCCAATTAGAGGTGTCCAGGGTTCTTAAGCACACTCTGTTTTTGCTTTGGACCTCGACTTTAACCGCTCAGTCTCATGCTTTTCACTTGACACCTTCATGCCACAAGCACATGGTTAGGGACAGCTTGGTTTAGCCGCTTAGGCCAGGATTTTATTCCTTTGGGCCCTCCTATCCACTGATGCTCAGAGCCTTGGATCCTTTTTACCCTTGCATTTTGGTTTTAAGGGCTATTGGCTTTTTCTGCTTGCTTTTTTTTTTCTTTTTCTTTCTTTTTTCGTCTTCTTTTTTTTCGCAAGATTTTCTCTATTCACTGCTTTTTCTTGCTTCAAGAATCATTTTTATGATTTTTCATATCATCAAATAACATTTCTCCTTTTTCATCATTCTTTCAAGAGCCAATAATTTTAACATTCATAAACAACAAATTCAAAAGACATATGCACTGTTCAAGCATTCATTCAGAAAACAAAAAGTATTGTCACCACATCAAAATAATTAAACTAGTTTCAAGGATGAATTTGAGATCATGTACTTCTTGTTCTTTTGTTTTTAGAACATTTTTCATTTAAGAGAGGTGATGGATTCATAAGACATTCATAGCTTTAAGACATAGACACTTAAACACTAATGATCATATAGTAAAGACACAAACATAAATAAAACATAAGGCTCAATAACCGAAAAATAGGAAAATAAGAATAAGGAGATTAAGGAAGGGGTCCACCTTAGTGAGGGTGGCGTCTTCCTCTTCTTGAAGAACCAATGGTGCTCTTGAGCTCCTCTATGTCTCTTCCTTGTCTTTGTTGCTCCTCCCTCATAGCTCTTTGATCTTCTCTAATCTCATGGAGAATGATGGAGTGCTCTTGGTGTTCCATCCTTAGTTGTCCCATGTTGGAACTTAATTCTCCTAGGGAGGTGTTGATTTACTCCCAATAGTTTTGTGGAGGGAAGTGCATCCCTTGAGGCATCTCAGGGATTTCATGGTGAGGAATTTCCTCATGCTCTTGTTGAGGTCCATAATCTCTTGTTTGCTCCATCCTTTTCTTAGTGATGGGCTTGTCCTCATCAATGAGGATATCTCCCTCTATGTCAATTCCAGCCGAATTGCAGAGGTGGCAAATGAGGTGAGAAAAGGCTAACCTTGCCAAAGTGGAGGACTTGTCAGCCACCTTGTAGAGTTCTTGAGGTATAATCTCATGAACTTCCACTTCCTCCCCAATCATGATACTATGGATCATGATGGCCCGGTCTACAGTAACTTCAGACCGGTTGCTAGTAGGAATAATTGAGCGTTGGATGAATTCCAACCATCCTCTAGCTACAGGCTTAAGGTCCGGTCTTCTCAATTGAATCGGCTTGCCTCTTGAGTCAACTTTCCATTGAGCTCCTTCCACACATATGTCCATGAGGACTTGGTCCAACCTTTGATCAAAGTTGACCCTTCTCGTGTAGCGGCGTTGACGTTAGAAATTTTTGCCAGTAAAGAATGTCATAAAAACAGTCGCGTTGTAGATATAGTCTCTAAACCGACAAAAATCCCTTCGTACAAAAGTTTTGGTTGTCACAAGTAACAAACCCCTAAATAAATTGATAACCGAAGTATTCAAACCTCGGTTTCAATCAACAATGAGTTTGATAACTCAAGAGTTACCAAGGTCTCAACCAAAGCCAAAAGAGAAAAATCCAAATTATTTATATAATAAAAAGGAGCAATCATAAGTCTGAAATACCTCAAAAATATATTAAATAGAAAATCAATCTAAACATAGAGAGTCATAAACAAAATTGAAAAAAGAAATAAAAGAACATTGAACCTGGGATTGAGAGTCACTCTAAAACTAAGAGAAATCCTAAATCCTAATCCTAAGAGAGAGAGGAGAGAACCTCTCTCTCTAAAAACTACATCTACTCCTAAAATTATGAATTTGAAATCTTCCTTCTGAATGGATGTATTCCTCCACTTTATAGCCTCTAATCTGTGTTTTCTGGGCCGCAAACTGGGTCAAAAATAGTCCAGAATTCGCTGGTTTCGAATTTTGCCACGCTGGATTTCTGTCACTGCGACGCGGCCGCATGGATCACGTGGTCGCGTCACCTAGCGTCAGGGAAACTATATCATATTATATATCATCGAAGCCCCAGACGTTAGCTTTTCAACGCAACTGAAACCGCGTCATTTGGACATCTATAGCTAAAGTTATAGTCGTTTGAGTGCGAAGAGGTCAGGCTGGACAGCTTAGTAGTTTCTCCAACTTCTTGTATTCCTTCCATTTTTGCGTGCTTCCTTTCCATCCTCTGAGCCATTCTTGCCCTGTAATCTCTGAAATCACTTAACACACATATCAAGGCATCTAATAGTAATTAAGAGAGGTTTTAATATTAGCAAATATAAGGCCAAAGAAGCATGATTTCAATCAAAGCACATAATTAGGAAGGCAAATGTAAAACCATGCAAATAGTATGAATAAGTGGGTAAAGAGTAGATAAAAACCACTCAATTGAGCCCAAGATAAACCATAAAATAGTGGTTTATCACCCTCCCCACACTTAAACACTAGCATGTCCTCATGCTAAGCTCAAGAGAAGCTATAAAGATGAAGAGGAATGGTAAAATGTATGAAATGCAACCTATGTATATGAATGCAACTACATGCTAAGATGTTTCTACCTACTTGGTTAAAAATAAATAAGTTCTCAAAGACAAAAATAATTCAAATTCCACTAATTCAAATCATATAAAATAAAGACAAGTAAACTTGTAAAAAGATAGCTCATGAAAGCAGGGAACATAGAATTAAGCATTGAACCCTCACAGGAAGTGTATATGCACTCTAATCTCTCAACTGTATAGGGTAATTCACTCTACTCTTCCCTAGTCATGCTCTGTCCACATGGGGCTGTGGCTGATCCTTGTGTATTTAAGCGTCTAGAAGCCCATTGAATTAATACTTGCCCCAGTTGTTGAACGTGAAGAACAACTTGAAGATCAAGATGAACACTAAGAACAAATTTTTGAAAAAAAAAGATTTTTATAACTAAATAAAAACAAATAACCTCTTAATTTATGGAAAAGAAAAAATAAAAACAAAAATAAAAACAAATAAACAAGCAAAAATAAAAAAAAATATTTACAATAACCAATAATAAGGCACACGTTTGCAATTCCCCCGGCAACGGCGCCATTTTGACGTTGGAAATTTTTTCCAGTAAAGAATGTCATAAAAACAGTCGCGTTGTAGATATAGTCTCTAAACCGACAGAAATCCCTTTGTACAAAAGTTTTGGTTGTCACAAGTAATAAACCCCTAAATAAATTGATAACCGAAGTATTCAAAACTCGGGTCGTCTTCTCAAGGAATTGCAGGGAGGTATGTTCTTATTATTGGTTATGGAGATTGTAAATTTGGGGGTTTGAGAAATTTGGAGTTTGGGCAATGTGCACAGGTATATTTAAATAACAAGTAAAATAAATTAACAATAATAAAATCTCTTGGCAAGGTATGGAGAACTGGAGGTCCTATCCTAGTTATCCTTATCAATTGTGATGAGAATTGGATTCTTCCCCCACCTTATTAACCTCTAACTATGAAGGTAAGTTAAGTGGGCAAATTAATTCCAATTTTCAATCAACAATGAGTTTGATAACTCAAGAGTTACCAAGGTCTCAACCAAAGCCAAAAGAGAAAAATCCAAATTATTTATATAATAAAAAGGAGCAATCATAAGTCTGAAATACCTCAAAAATATATTAAATAGAAAATTAATCTAAACATAGAGAGTCATAAACAAAATTGAGAAAAGAAATAAAAGAACATTGAACCTGGGATTGAGAGTCACTCTAAAACTAAGAGAAATCCTAAATCCTAATCCTAAGAGAGAGGAGAGAACCTCTCTCTCTAAAAACTACATCTACTCCTAAAATTATGAATTTGAAAGCGTCCTTCTGAATGAATGTATTTCCCCACTTTATAGCCTCTAATCTGTGTTTTCTGGGCCGTAAACTGGGTCAAAAACAGTCCAGAATTCGCTGGTTTCGAATTTTGCCACGCTGGATTTCCGTCACTGCGACGCGACCGCATGGATCACGCGGTCGCGTCGCCTAGCGTCAGAGAAACTATATCATATTATATATTAAATCGAAGCCCCAGACGTTAGCTTTCCAACGCAACTGGAACCGCGTCATTTGGACCTCTGTAGCTAAAGTTATAGCAGTTTGAGTGCGAAGAGGTCAGGCTGGACAGCTTAGCAGCTTCTCCAACTTCTTGTATTCCTTCCATTTTTGCGTGCTTTCTTTCCATCTTCTGAGCCATTCTTGCCCTGTAATATTTGAAATCACTTAACACACATATCAAGGCATCTAATGGTAATTAAGAGAGGATTTAATATTAGCAAATATAAGGCCAAAGAAGCATGTTTTCAATCAAAGCACATAATTAGGAAGGCAAATGTAAAACCATGCAAATAGTATGAATAAGTGGGTAAAGAGTAGATAAAAACCACTCAATTGAGCACAAGATAAACCATAAAATAGTGGTTTATCAGGCGTGCGTTTTCTTGCATCATTGGCAAGTTGAACGCTAACCTTACATTTTCCGGACTGAAATCTAAGTATTTCCCCCAAACCATTGTAAGCCAGTTCTTTGGGTTTGGGTTCATACGTTGATCATGGTTCCTAGTGATCCATGCATTTGCATAGAACTCTTAAACCATTAAGATTCCAACTTGTTGAATATGATTAGAGAGAACTTCCCATCCTCTTCTTCTAATCTATTGTCGGATCTCCGGATACTCACTCTTTTTGAGCTTAACAGGGACCTCAGGGATCACATTCTTCTTGGCCACAACTTCATAGAAGTGGTCTTGATGGACCTTTGAGATGAATCTCTCCATCTCCCATGACTCAGAGGTGGAAGCAATTGCCTTCCCTTTCCTCTTTCTTGAGGTTTCTCTGGTCTTAGGTGCCATTGATGGTTATGGAAAAACAAAAAGAAATGCTTTTACCACACCAAACTTAAAAGGTTTACTCGTCCCCGAGCAAAAGAAGAAAGGAAGTAGTAGAAGAAGAAGAAAATGGAGAAGATGGAGGGAGAAGGTGTATTCGGCCAAGGGGGAGAAGTGGTGGTTGTAATGTGTGAAAATGGAGTAGTGTTGAGGGGTT
>NC_029791.2:64249349-64367128 GCF_000816755.2 Arachis ipaensis | reverse complement strand
GTGGGGATCCTGTGGGGTCCACAGATCCAGAGGGGTCAAGGACTTAGCATCCCTGCTCTAATTAGGCGTGCAAAACGCCCTTAGAATGCATGTCTGGCGTTAAACGCCAGCTTGCTACTTGTTTTTGGCGTTAAACGCCAACTCCATGCTCTGTTCTGGCGTTAAACGCCAGTCTGGTGCTTGTTTCTGGCGTTTAACGCCAGCTTGATGCTTCTTTCTGGCATTAAATGCCAGTTTGATGCTTCTTACTGGCGTTTAAATGCCAGTAAGCTCTTCCTCCAGGGTGAGCTATTTTTAATGCTGTTTTTCATTCTGTTTTTGATTTTTGAGTAGTTTTTGTGACTTCACATGATCATCAACCTAAAGAAAACATAAAATAGCAATGGAAAATAATTAGATATAATTAAATAACATTGGGTTGCCTCCCAACAATCGCTTTTTTAATGTCAATAGCTTGACAGTGAGCTCTCATGGAGCTTCACAGATAATCAGAGCAAGGTTGGGGCCTCTTAACACCAAACTTAGAGTTTGGTTGTGGCCTCTCAACACCAAACTTAGAGTTTGGTTGTGGCCTCCCAACACCAAACTTAGAGTTTGACTGTGGGGGCTTTAGTTGACTCTGCAGTGAGAGAAGCTTTTCATGCTTCCTCTCCATGGTTACAGAAGGAGAACCTTGAGTGTTAAATATAAGGTAGTCCTCATTCAGTTGAAAGGGACCAACTCTCCTCTGTCCACATCAATCACAGCTTTGCTGTGGCCAGGAAGGGTCTTCCAAGGATGATGGAATCATCCTCATCCTTCCCAGTGTCTAGGATTATGAAATCAGCAGGGATGTAAAGGCCTTCAACCTTTACTAACAAGTCCTCTACTAATCCATAAGCTTGTTTCATTGATTTGCCTGCCATCTCTAGTGAGATTCTTGCAGCTTGTACCTCATAGATTCCCAGTTTCTCTATTACAGAAAGTGGCATGAGGTTTATCCCTGACCCAAGGTCACACAGAGCCTTCTCAAAGGTCATGCTGCCTATGGTACAAGGTATGAAGAATTTTCCGGGATCCGGTTTCTTCTGAGGCAATGTCTGCCTCATCAATTCACTTAGTTCATTGGTGAACAAGGGAGGTTCATCCTTCCAAGTCTCATTACCAAATAAATTGGCATTCAACTTCATGATGGCTCCTAGAAATTTAGCAACCTGCTCTTCAATGATATCTTCATCCTCTTTAGAGGAAGAATAGTCATCAGAGCTTATGAATGGTAAAAGGGGGTTCAATGGAATCTCTATGGTCTCTAGATGAGCCTCAGATTCCTTTGGTTCCTCAAAGGAAAACTCCTTATTGGTCAGTGAACGTCCCAGGAGGTCTTCTTCACTAGGATTCACGTCCTCCTCCTCCTCTCTGGGTTCGGCCACACCAGGTAAGGTTATGGTCTTGCACTCTCTTTTTGGATTCTCTTCTGTATTGCTTGGGAGAGTACTAAGAGGAGTTTCAGTGACTCTTTTACTCAGCTGGCCCACTTGTGCCTCCAAATTCTAATAGAGGACCTTGTTTCATTCATGAAACTTAGGGTGGCCTTAGATAGATCAGAGACTATATTTGCTAAGCTAGATGGATTCTGCTCAGAATTCTCTGTCTGTTGCTGAGAGGATGATGGAAAAGGCTTGCTATTGCTAAACCTATTTCTTCCACCATTATTAAAGCCTTGTTGAGGCTTTTGTTGATCCTTCCATGAGAAATTCGGATGATTTCTCCATGAGGGATTATAGGTGTTTCCATAGGATTCTCCCATGTAATTCACCTCTGCTATTACAGGGTTCTCAGGATTATAAGCTTCTTCTTCAGAAGATGCTTCTTTAGTACTGTTGGATGCAGCTTGCAATCCATTCAGACTCTGAGAAATCATATTGACTTGCTGGGTCAATATTTTATTCTGAGCTAATATGGCATTCAGAGTATCAATTTCAAGAACTCCCTTCCTCTGAGGCGTCCCATTCCTCACAGGATTCCTTTCAGAAGTGTACATGAACTGGTTATTTGCAACCATGTCAATGAGTTCCTGAGCTTCTGCAGGTGTTTTCTTTAGGTGAATAGATCCACCTGCAGAATGGTCCAATGACATCTTAGATAATTCAGACAGACCATCATAGAATATATCCAGGATGGTCCATTCTGAAAGCATATCAGTAGGACACTTTTTGGTCAGTTGCTTGTATCTCTCCCAAGCTTCATAAAGGGATTCACCTTCTTTCTGTTTGAAGGTTTGAACATCCACTCTAAGATTGCTAAGCTTTTGAGGAGGAAAGAACTTAGCTAAGAAAGCCGTGACCAGCTTATCCCAAGAGTTCAGGCTATCTTTAGGTTGAGAGTCTGATGAGAGAACTTTTGCGTGGTCTAGAAATTTGCGGATAAATCCTTGTTGCAAGTATAGTTTCTAAACCTTCAAAAGTCCTTTCATACAAATGTTTTGGTTGTCACAAGTAACAAACCCCTAAATAAATTGATAACCGAAGTATTCAAACCTCGGGTCGTCTTCTCAAGGAATTGCAGGGAGATGTTCTTATTATTGGTTATGAGTCTTGTAAATTAGGGGGTTTTGGAAAGAAGGAGCAAGTAATGTAAGATAACAAGTCGTTAAAATAATAAATAACAAAGCTCTTGGCAAGGTATAAGAACTGGAAGTCCTATCCTGGTTATCCTTATCAATTGTAATGAGAATTGGATTTTTCTCCCACTTTGTTAACCTCTAACTATGAAGGTAAGTTAAGTGGATGAATTAATTTTTATTCCTCAGATCCTAGTCTTTCCTTGAAAAAAGTTAGAGTTATTAGAACTCGAATTAATTCTTGAAGAATTCCAATTTCCAATCAACAATGAGTTTGATAACTCAAGTGTCTCCAATGACTCAACCAAAGCCAAGAGGAAAAATTCTAAATTAAATTAAAAGCATCAATATAAATAAAGCAAAGCAATCTTAAATATGAAATACCTCAAATAATATTAATTTAGAAAATCATAACATGAATATAGCATAAGCCAAATAGGCAACATAACTAATATAAGCATTAAATTATCTGAAAGTAAGAGATAAATATAAAGTAAAAGAATATTGAACCTGGGATTGAGAGGCACTCCTAAAACTAAAAGAAATCCTAAATCCTAATCCTAAGAGAGAGGAGAGAACCTCTCTCTCTAAAAACTACATCTAAATCCTATGAAAAGTGAATTATGAAAAGCCTCCTCATGAATGAATGCATTCTCCCACTTTATAGCCTCTAATCTGTGTGTTCTGGGCTGAAAACTGGGTCAAAAGCAACCCAGAAATCACCGGAGAAGAAATCTGCCACGCTGGTTTTTTGTCACTGCGACGCGTCCGCATGGACCACGCGGTCACGTCATCTAGCGTCAGGGCAACTATGGCATATTATATATTAAATCGAAGCCCCGAACGTTAGCTTTCCAACGCAACTAGAACCGCGTCGTTTGGACCTTTTTAGCTAAAGTTATAGCCGTTTGAGTGCGAAGAGGTCAGGCTGGATAGCTTAGCAGTTTCTCCAACTTCTTGTATTCCTTCCACTTTTGTATGCTTCCTTTCCATCCTCTGAGCCATTCCTGCCTTGTAATCTCTGAAATCACTTAACACACATATCAAGTCATCTAATGGTAATAAGAGAGGATTTAAACATAGGGAACTTAAGGCCAAAGAAGCATGTTTTCAATCAAAGCACATAATTAGGAAGGCAAATGTAAAACCATGCAAATAGTATGAATAAGTGGGTAAAGAGTTGATAAAAACCACTCAATTGATCACAAGATAAACCATAAAATAGTGGTTTATCAACCTCCCCACACTTAAACAGTAGCATGTCCTCATGCTAAGCTCAAGAGAAGCTATAAAGGAGTGAAGAGGAATGATAGAATGTATGAAATGCAACCTATCTGTATGAATGCAACTACATGCAAAATGTTTCTACCTACTTGGTTAAAAGTAAATAAGCTCTTCAAGACAAACATAAATCAGATTTCACTAATTCAAATCATATAATAAAAAGCAAATAAACTTGTAAGAAGATAGCTCATGAAAGCAGGGAACATAGAATTAAGCACTGAACCCTTACTGGTAGTGTATATCACTCTCTCTCTCAAGTGTCTAGGGTTAATCACTCTACTCTTCTCTAGTCATGCTTTCTAAACTTTGTTCTTCATCTAACCAATCAACAAAAATTTAATGTACCAATGCAAACATCATGAGGTCTTTTCAAGGTTGTAATGGGGCTAAGGTAAGGGTGAGGGTATATATATATGGCTAAGTGAGCTATATAAAGTGAATCCTTGAAACCTAAACTTTCACCAAACATACATATACGAAAACACACAAGAATAAAAATTATGGTTAAATAATGTAACCATGTAAATAAGCTCAAAATCTCACAGGTTGTGTGTTCTTAGCTATAATTCATGTTCCCAATACAACTTCAAACAAGTTTTGACATAAAAAATTATATTTATTATTTTTTTATTTAAATTAGTGAAATACTATAAAAAAAATTTTGAAAAAGAAAATATTACTTCAACCAAGTGGTAAAATATGCACAAAATCAAATAAACATGCAATCAAATATGCAAATGCAACAACTAATAAGAAAAATAAACCATTGGTGTTAAGATAGAAGAGTAACTAACCCATGGAGATCGGTATCAACCTCCCCACACTTAAAGATTGCACCGTCCTCGGTGCATGTTGAGATGTGCAGGTGGACGGGTTGTTCCAACTGATGCTTTCCTTCAAGGATTGTACGGATGGACTTGTTTGTCTCCCCTTTTAGAAGTTTCTCCCTTTTTCCGTCTTCGGTGGCCAGCCTGAAAGAAGAGAAAAAGAAGAACAGTAATACCCAGAAGTAAAGATAAGAAAATAAATGAAGTATGGGTGGGTTAATGCCAAATGATAAGGGTCTCAATTACATGGAAGCTTCAACATGTACGTGAGAAAATAATAGAAGCCATGGCATACCAGTGGTGCAGAATTTGCAACAAAGGAGAGGGGAATGTGGGTAATGCAAAATAGTATAAGTTCATATCAATGCAAGAGAAGTACGAGTATCATAAAAGATTAGCATTGATTTAAATAATGTTACCCAATCAGAATAAAACAAGTTACTAAGCACCCAAAATATTTCAAGAGAAGATGCAACAGTGAAATAAGAAAATTCAACACCAAAGGAATAATAAATTTAGAAAAGAAAATAAAAATATGCACTAAATTAAAATACAATGAATGAAATATGCAAATAAATTAAGTAAAATAAAATAAAAGATAAGAAGAATGAGAAGGGAAAGAAGGGAAGAAGAAGTAGGTAAGAAAGGAGGGAGGAAAAATTAGGATTGGGGAAGAAAAGATAAGATATTTGGCAAATTAGGATAAGCTGTGCGGCGCAAGCGACGCGGAGGCGTGGGGCACGCGGTCGCGTGACTTGCACTTATACGGATTAACGCGGTCGCGTCGGTCACGCGGTCGCGTGACACAGTTTATGCTACTGGCGCGAGGGCAGCCTCGCGCTCGCACAACTCTCTGTTCGAAACTTAGTATTGCCAAAATCCAGGGTGACGCGGTCGCGTGATCAACGCGATCGCGTGAGTGGCCATTATGGGGGTATGACATAGACGCGTGAGCCATGCGTCCGCTTGGTAAGGCTGTGTGTTCAGCAACAATCCAGCACCACTCCAGCATAACTTTCGGCTATGCACCCGTTTGACGTCGATTTTCATGTCACGCGGCCGCGTGGGTGACGCGGTCGCGTGGGGTAATTAGTGCCATTGGCACGCCTCTAGCCACGGTCCTGCGTGACTCTCTGTTCGTTTATTTTTTTCTCCCATCTTGCGACGCGGACGCGTCAATGATGCGGTCGCGTCGCGTGATTTTTTTTTTTGATAATGCAATATGCAGAATGCAATGCTAATATGAATGTTATGCAAAACTCCAGGTTCAATACAATAAAATAAAACTTAAAAATAAACAAAAAAAAAATAAAATTAAAATTAAAAAAGGAACGATCATACCATGGTCGGTTGTCTCCCACCTAGCACTTTTAGTTAAAGTCCTTAAGTTGGACATTTGATGAGCTTCCTGTTATGGTGGCTTGTGCTTGAATTCATCCAGAAATCTCCACCAATGTTTGTATTTCCAGTAACCTCCGGGGTCCCAAACTAGGCGCAGAAAGCCTTCAAGTAAGTTAAAGCAAGTGACAAGGCCCCAAGAGTGTTGATTTCTAGGATGAATTCCGGGGTCCCAAACCTTGCTTTTGCACCCGTCTTCAAGTTGATTACCATGATTCCATCCGGGTGGTTCAGCTTTAGAATTCTCACTGAAGCGTCCAAACAACTTCTTAGACCCATTCAATTGAGCTTTACAGCAACCTTTGCATTTAAACTTAAAGCTTCCAACCATAATGAACCTTGCAGGACAATTCTTACCACTAGCTATCTTCCTCTTACTCTTAATGCTACAAAGAGCTCTAAGTTGACCATCCGTCTCTAGTAGCCCATATTCAAGTGGGATTAGAAAGCAAAGGGATATGAATTTTACCCACTTGAATGTTGTGAAGGATGATGGCAACTTAGGGGGAGGTATTTTTAACGATTTTGCAAGCTCTACTCCCTTGTGCTCTTCTCTGACAACTTCCACCTCTTTGTAAGTTTCTTCAATATCAACTTCTTCCTCTTGGTAGCTTTCTTCCAATTTAATCTCTTTTTCGTTACTCACTAAGGGCATGGGAGGTTGTGCTTCTTCTTCTTGAATCTCCATCTCTTGATCGACCTCTTCCAATTCCTTAACCATGATATGCCTTGGAGGTTGTACACCCTCCTCAACATCAAATGCAACCGTCTTGAAAGGAGGTTCTATGTCTTGACTTTCCCATGGAGGTTCAGCATCTCCTAAGTCTTCAACCACTTCTTCCTCTGTAACTATTATGGCTTCCTCCACTTGTTCCAATACAAAGCCATGTTCCTCATTGTCCACCGAAGTTTCTAGTGTCTCCTTCATGCTTTGCTCTTCTTTTGATTCTCCACATGTAGCCATGGGAGTTCTTTGAGTGCTCAGATATTGGGAAGCTATTATATTTACTAACTCGCCTAAGGCGGCCGCGAAATTTAGCACACTCTTATTCATCCTTTCTTGCCTTTGAAGAATAACACGAAGTCTGTCATCCATTAGAGGTTGGGGTGGATATGAGGATTCATTGGTTGGGAGAGAGGGTTCATAATAGGAAGGTGGTTCATCTTGATAATGATATGGAGATGATGAATATTGAGGTGGTGGTTCATGAGAGTAGTTATGTTGGAAAGGTGGTGGTTCTGTGTATGGTTCATTTGGCTCATAAGGTGGTTAGTATGGCGGATACGGGTTACGGTCATATGGAGGTGAATGGTTGTAGTTGGCTTGTGAGTGTGGTGGTTCAAAGTTGTGTTGAGGAGGTTCATAGGCATATGATGGGGGTCCATCATATCTATCATCTTGGTATGCATCACAGAATGGTTGTTGGTTATAGTGCATTGGAGGGGTTGTTGCCAAGAGGGTTGATCAAATCCTTGTGGCTCCTCCCATCTTTGATTCTTCCAACCTTGATGTTTATTTTCATTATAGTTTCCTCTTCCTGCAACATAATTGTAACCAGACTCATAGCCAAAGGGGTGAGAGTTCATAGTAACAGATAAAATTAAAAACAAAAATGAAAACAAATTCAAATTAAAAGGTTATTGAAATTTAAATTTTTGAAATTTGAAATTTGAAATTTTGAATTTTGAGTTTTTGAAAATTTGAAATTTGAAATTTAAAAATTTTTAAATTTGAATTTTGAAATTTTTTTTTAAATTTGAATTTTGAAATTTGATTTTTGAAATAAGATAAGATAAGATAAAAATTTTAAACTAAAAAATCTGAATTTTTTTTTTTGGAAATTTTGAAAATTCAATAAAAATAAAGAGAAAAGATATTTTTGAATTAAATGAGGAAAGAGACAAACAATAAAATGACACCAAACTTAAAATTTTTAGATCAAAACGAAGAAAACGACTAAGAACAACTTGAAGGTCAAGATGAACACGAAGAACAAAATTTTTTGAAAAATTTTTAATAACTAAATAAAAACCAATGACCTCTTAATTTATGAAAAAGCAACAAATAAACAGGTAAAAAGCAACTATTTACAATAACCAATAATAAGGCACACGTTTGCAATTCCCCGGCAACGGCGCCATTTTGGTGAGAGAACTTTTGCGTGGTCTAGAAATTTGTGGATAAATCCTCGTTGCAAGTATAGTTTCTAAACCTTCAAAAGTCCTTTCATACAAACGTTTTGGTTGTCACAAGTAACAAACCCCTAAATAAATTGATAACCGAAGTATTCAAGCATTCCTAAAACTAAGAGAAATCCTAAATCCTAATCCTAAGAGAGAGGAGAGAACCTCTCTCTCTAAAAACTACATCTAAATCCTATGAAAAGTGAATTATGAAAAGCCTCCTCATAAATGGATGCATTCCCCCACTTTATAGCCTCTAATCTGTGTGTTCTGGGCTGAAAACTGGGTCAAAAGCAACCCAGAAATCGCGGGAGAAGAAATCTGCCACGCTGGTTTTTCGTCACTGCGACGCGTCCGCATGGAGCACGCGGTTGCATTGCCTAGCATCAGAGAAACTATGGCATATTATATATCAAATCGAAGCCTCGGACGTTAACTTTCCAACGCAACTAGAACCGCGTCGTTTGGACCTCTGTAGCTAAAGGTATAGTCATTTGAGTGTAAAGAGGTCAGGTTGGACAGCTTAGCAGTTTCTCCAACTTCTTGTATTCCTTCCACTTTTGCATGCTTCCTTTCCATCCTCTGAGCCATTCTTACCCTGTAATCTCTGAAATCACTTAACACACATATCAATGCATCTAATGGTAATAAGAGAGGATTTAAACATAGGGAACTTAAGGCCAAAGAAGCATGTTTTCAATCAAGGCACATAATTAGGAAGGCAAATGTAAAACCATGCAAATAGTATGAATAAGTGGGTAAAGAGTTGATAAAAACCACTCAATTGAGCCCAAGATAAACCATAAAATAGTGGTTTATCAGAGTCCAACCATATTCTAGCTCTGTCTCTTACTGCAAACGGGAAAAGCATAAGCCTGTAGACCCTGGGATCAACCCCATTGGTCTTAACAGTATCACAGATCTGCAAGAATTCAGTTAAGAAATGAAAAGGATCTTCTGATGGAAGTCCATGAAACTTGCAATTCTGTTGTATCAGAGAAACTAATTGAGGCTTTAGCTCAAAATTGTTTGCTCTAATGGCAGGGATTTAGATGCTTCTTCCATGTAAGTTGGAATTTGGTGCAGTGAAGTCACCAAGCATCTTCCTTGCATTGTTGTTGGGTTCGGCCATGTCTCCTTCTTTTTCGAAAATTTCTGTCAGATTTTCTCCAGAGAGTTGTGCTTTAGCTTCCCTTAGCTTCCTCTTCAGAGTCCTTTCAGGTTCAGGATCAGATTCAACAAGAATGTTCTTATCCTTGTTCCTGCTCATATGAAAAAGAAGAGAACAGAAAAGAAAATATGGAATCCTCTATGTCACAGTATAGAGATTCCTTATATGAGTATAAGAAGAGAAGAATAGAAGAAGAAAAAGATAAGAATTCGAACACAGAGGAGAAAAGTGGGTTCGAATTTTTGAGTGAAAGAGGGGTGTTAGTAGATAAATAAATAAATAGAAGGAGATGAGAGGGAGAAGAATTCGAAAATTAAATAAAATAAAATAAAAATATTTTTGTTTTTATTTTAAATATTAGTTATAATTCGAAAATACAAAAAGGAATAAAATTAAAATTGAAATTTAAAATAATTAGTTAATGAAAAAAAATTTTGAAAAAGAGGTTAGTGATTTTCGAAAATTAGAGAGAGAAAATTAGTTAGGTAGTTTTGAAAAAGATAAGAATCAAACAAAAAGATAAGAGGTTAGAAAAGATTTTGAAATTGATTTTGAAAAAGATGTGATTGAAATTTATTTTGAAAAAGATTTGAAAAAGAAATTTAAAAAGATTTTATTTTGAAAATTAAAGTTGATTACTTGACTAACAAGAAACAAAAAGATATGATTTTAAAATTTAAAGATTGAACCTTTCTTACTAGGTAAGTAACAAACTTAAAATTTTTGAATCAATCACATTAATTGTTAGCATTAATTTCGAAAATATGAAATAGAAATAAGAAAAAGATTTTGAAAATAAATTTTGAAAATTTCGAAATTATGAAAGAAAAAATGAAAAAAATTTGATTTTTGAAAAAGATTTGAAAAAGATAGAATTTTTAAACTAAAGATTTGATTTGACTCATAAGAAACAATTAAATTTAAAAACTTTTTGACTAAAACAAACCAAATTTTCGAAAATTTATGAGAGAATAAGGGAAATATATTTTTTTTATTTTTGATTTTTTTATGAAGAAAGAGAAAAACAACCAAAAGACTCAAAACATGAAAATTATGAATCAAAACACATGATGCATGCAAGAACACTTTGAATGTCAAGATGAATACCAAGAACACTTTGAATGTCAAGATGAACACCAAGAACTTATTTTTTGAAAATTTTTAAGAAAAGAAAAACATGCAAGACACCAAACTTAGAAATTTTCACACTTTAGACACTAACAAATTGAAAATGCATATGAAAAAACAAGAAAAGACACAAACCATAAAATGCAAAGATCAAACAAAGCAAATCATCAAGAACAACTTGAAGATTATGAAGAACACCATTCATGAGTTTTCGAAAATTTTAATGAAATTAAAAAGATGCAATTGACACAAAACTTAAAAATTGACACAAGACTCAAACAAGAGACATCAAATTTTTTTTGGTTTTTATGATTTTATTATTTTTTGTAATTTTTCGAAAATTAAATGGAAAAAGAAAAATAAGGATTTCAAAATTTTTAATGAGAATTCCAAGAATCATGCAATGTTAGTCTAAAGCTCCAGTCCAGGAATTAGACATGGCTTACTAGCCAGCCAAGCTTTCAGTGAAAGCTCCGTGTCAAAACACTAGACATGGCCAATGGCCAGCCAAGCTTTAGCATACAAATCAGGCATACAACAGCTGATCAGATGGGAGTCCACGGACTCTTGTGATGATAAGTTGAAATCTCGGTCCAAAGGATTAGACATGGCTTCACAGCCAGCCAGACTTCAACAGATCATCGTGAAACTCTAGAATTCATTCTTAAAAATTCTGAAGCCATAGAATAATTTATTATTATTATTATTATTATTATTATTATTATTGAAAATTTTTCGAAAATAAAAAGAATAAAAACAAAAACTTAAAATTAAAATAAAATTACCTAATCTGAGCAACAAGATGAACCGTCAGTTGTCCAAACTCGAACAATTCCCGGCAACGGCGCCAAAAACTTGGTGCACGAAATCGTGATTGTTCATTCCTTGGTAACGGCACCAAGAACTTGATACGCACGTTCATAATCTTAGTTCTTTTTCACAACTTTGCACAACTAACCAGCAAGTGCAATGGGTCGTCCAAGTAATAAACCTTATGTGAGTAAGGGTCGATCCCACGGAGATTGTCGGCTTGAAGCAAGCTATGGTCACCTTGTAAATCTCAGTCAAGCGGATTCAAATGGTTATAGGGTTTTAATAATTAAAAGATAAATAAAACGTAAAATAAAGATAGGGATACTTATGTAATTCATTGGTGAGAATTTCATATAAGCGTATGGAGATGCTTTATTCCTTCTGAATCTCTGCTTTCCTACTGCCTTCATCCAATCCTTCATATTCCTTTCTATGGCAAGCTGTATGTTGTGCATCACCGTTGTCAATGGCTACTGATGCGGGCGGAAATTGGCGAGTTAATAATGATTATAAAATATACGTTGCAAGTATAGTTCTCAACCAACCAGAAATCCGCTCATCAACTTAGAAGGGTGTCACAGAAATTAAAATCAAAATACTGGGAGTATGAGTCCCAGGTCGTCTCCCAACGAGTTGCAGAAAAGTGTGCTATTTTATTAATCAGATGTTTTCAAAAAGGTTTGAGTTGAATGGCAGAAAATTAAATTAGGGAATTTATATAAATTTAAATAAAAGCCTTGACTGGGAGTTAATTAGTTGGAAGCCCTATTCTTATTGCAGTACTCTCAAGACTAATTGATAATTGGGGATTATTCTGTTTAGTTGTCCCTCACTAAGTAAGGGAAAGTTAAACAAGTTGGAATGCTATCTCTATCCACAAGTTCCAATCCGCTCTTGGGAGGATTGGTGTTAGTGACTAGAGAGCAATCAAACAATAAACCCAACTACAATCTTTCTCTTGAGCATCCCAACTTCAAGGGTTTCTTTCAATCAACTCCCCATCAAGTTAGGGAACTACTCGCTCATTGTAAATGTAAAATTCATAACATAAGAAAAGGAATTAAAGAAAGACATGATAAATAATGATCAAAAGATTAATTAAAAATAAAAGTAATTCTTGTATTGATAAATGCTAAAATAATCCAATGGTAAAATTAAGTAAATTAAGGAACATGGAAGAGTAAGAGACAAGTAAAGAGAACGAACTAGAATGTCGAAGTCTTGATGAGGCAATAACTCTTCTCAATATCCCAATGCAAAAACAATGAAAAATAACAAATCCTAAAAACCATGAATGTGTAGAGAGAAAACCTAGAGGAGAGAAAAACTAGATCTAAAAACTAAAACTATGCGGAATGAATGTTGTTGTTGGTTTCTGCATGTTCTTTGGCTCTAGTCTACTTTTCTAGGCTGAAAACTGGGTCAAAATAAGGCCCAAAATTGCCTCAGTGATTCCGCAGATTATGCAGATTGCGCATGTCACGCGGTCGCGTCATCCATGCGGCCGCGTCATTCGGCTTTCTGCTTTTCCACGCGGTCGCATCATCCATGCGGCCGCGTCGCTTGTGCTATTCCATGCCGCGCGGTCGCGTCATCCATGCGGCCGCGTCACTGCGATTTCCTTTCTTTCGCGCGGTCGCGTCATCCATGCGGCCGCGTCACTTCTCGCTGATCATCTCTTCAATTCCTTGTGTTCCTTCCATTTTTGCAAGCTTCCTCTCAAATCTTCAACTCATTCATGCCCTATAAAGCCTGAAACACTTAACACACAGATCACGGCATTGAATGGAATAAAGGAGAAATGAAATACATGATTAAAAGTCTCTAGGAAGCAAGTTTTCAATCATGCAATAACTTTAGGAAGTAATTATAAATGCATGCTTATTTAATGAATAAGTGGGTAAAGATCATGATAAAACCACATAAATAAACACAATATAAACCATAAAATAGTGGTTTATCAGCTACATCTCGTCCTCTCAGTGAAAATGGTCCAAATGCGCTATCACCGCATGGCTAATCATCTGTCAGTTCTCAATCACGCTGGAATAGGATCCAGTGATCCTTTTGTGTCTGTTACTACGCCCAGCGCTCGCGAGTTTGAAGCTCGTCATAGCCATCCCTTCCCAGATCCTACTCGGAATACCACAGACAAGGTTTAGACTTTTCGGATCTCAAGAATGGCCACCAATAATTCTAGTCTATACCACGAAGACTCTGATCGTAAATCAGGAGGCTAAGAGATATGCATTCAAGCTTGCCTTCATGTAAAACGGAAGTGTTTGTCAGGCACGCGTTCATAAGTGAGAATGGTGATGAGCGTCACATAATCATCACATTCATCATGTTCTTGTGTGCGAATGAATATCTTAGAGAAGAAATAGGCTTGAGTTGAATAGAAAAATAATAGTACTTTGCATTAATTCATGAGGAACAGCAGAGCTCCACACCTTAATCTATGGTGTGTAGAAACTCCACTGTTGAAAATACATAAGTGATAATAGTGTTCATTGGCTTCAGCCCCAGAGAGGGAACTAGAATAACCAAGACCCTAAAGGTGGTCCAAAGACTCTGAATAAAATAGTAAAAAGTCCTATTTATACTAAACTAGTTACTAGAGTTTACAGAAATGAGTAAATGATGTAGAAATCCACTTCCGGGCCCACTTGGTGTGTGCTTGGACTGAGCGTTGAAGCTTTCACGTGTAGAGGTCTTCCTTGGAGTTGAACACCAGTTTGTAGCTTATTTCTGGCGTTTAACTCTGCTTTGCAACTTGTTTCTGGCGTTTAACGCCAGAATAGGGCAGAAAGCTGGTGTTAAACGCCAGTTTGCATCGTCTAAACTTGGGCAAAGTATGGACTATTATATATTGCTGGAAATCCCTAGATGTCTACTTTCCAACGCAATTAAGAGTGCACCATTTGGGTTTCTGTAGCTCCAGAAAATCCATTTCGAGTGCAGGGAGGTCAGAATCCAACAGCATCTGCAGTCCTTCTTCAGCCTCTGAATCAGATTTTTGCTCAAGTCCTTCAATTTCAGTCAGAAAATACCTGAAATCACAGAAAAACACACAAACTCCTAGTAAAGTCCAGAAATGTGATTTTTATTTAAAAACTAATAAAAATATACTAAAAACTAATCAAATCATACTAAAAACTACTTCAAAACAATGCCAAAAAGCGTATAAATTATCTGCTCATCATTAGTACATTGCATGTGTAGTTAGTCTTGCTTGTAAATACTCCTTGCATGATAGTTAGTTTCTATAGAGTTGCTTGGTCAAAACAATAACTTCTTCTCCAAGAAACTGTGTTCTGGGGTACCCTACCAAACTTTTGGAAAAATTTTTTACAATGAACTTGCTTTAAGAATGTATTTTAGAATATAGTGATTGAGCTAAGAACACAAGCATGTAAGGTTTGAGCCTATTGCATGGTTACTTCTTCTAACCATTATTTCCCATTATTGTGTGCATATTTCTCTCTCTATGATTGCAATCCTTGTTTTGTCTAATTCTATATGTTCATTACTTGTGTATGAATGCATTTACATGATTGAGGCCATCATTTCAATAGTCACTTTTCCCAAATGGCCTTAACCCTTTTATCTACCATTGCTAACCAATTTTCAGCCTATGATAAACCCTTTTTGTTCTTAAAAAGAGCACATCAACAACTCTAAGCGAAAAATAATGAGTGTCCCTGAATTTGGATCCTTGATTAGCTTAGGTAAGTGGAGGTGTCTATCATTTAATTGGGAGGGTATACTCGGGAAATTTGGGTAGATATAAAGAGGTGTATTGTAGTTGTAATTGAAAATTCTAGGATTTGGGAACATACTCATGTATAGAATGATTAAACCATATGCATTGAAACTTTTGTACATAAAGCCCCAAGAAAAAGGAGACCTAAAAAAAAACAAACAAACAAACAAAGCACAATAAAAGGGGACAAAGAAACCCCAAGACAAAGTAATAAAAACAATGCATATGGGATGTGAATTGAAAAGAATGCATGAGTATGCAAAAAGTGAAACTCAAGGGTAGCTAGGTAATGTATTATAGTTGTATAGGTTGTTCTATGTGTCTAGTGGGATCCTAGGTTAATCAAGGACTCAAATTTTAAGTTCACTTGACCATATACATCCTTACCTTCACCCTAGCCCCATTACAACCCATGAATAAGACCTCATGATACTTGTAAGTATGCATTAAGTAATTGTCGATTGTTAGATGAAAGACAAATCTTGGAAAGCATGATTAGGAGAGGATTGAGTGACGAACCCCATACACTTGAGCGAATAGAGCGGATACACTTCCGGTGAGGGTTCGATGCTCAACCCCTTGTTCCCGGCTTTCACAAGCGTTCATCTAGAAAGTTATATGCACTTCATAGTGATGTTCAAAATTGGTAGGATTCATGAACTACATATCATTTTCACCCTATATGCTCACATGTGTTCTTGGAGGATAGATTTATCCTTGACCAAGTAATTAGATGATTTTACATTGGTTGCATACATTCGCTTAGGTAGTTTGCATTTCATAAACCCTTTCTCACCATGATCTTTGGTCTTCTTATTCTAAGCATGAGGACATGCTTGGTTTAAGTGTGGGGAGATTTGATAAACCCCAATTTTTTGGATTATATTGTATAGAATTTGGGGGGTTTTGTCAATATTTCTCACACTTATTCACAAGAAATGCATGATTTTGTGTTCACTTCCTAATATTGCTCCATGATGAAAAACATGCTTATTTCGCCTTAAAATTGCTATATTTTGATCCTCTTTTATTTCCATTCGATGCCGTGATGTATTTGTTGAGTGATTTTAGAATTAATAGGGTAAGAATGGCCTAGAAGAGAGAAAGAAAGCATGCACAAAAGGAAGGAACATGAAGATTTGGATTTTGAAAAATTCAGCATTGGCGCACACGCGCACTCCACGCGCACGCATGGACGAGGATAGCTGGAAGTGGCGCGCAAGGATGGACGCATCCGCGCGGGTCAGAGAATTCCCACCGACGCGCACGCGCACCTGACGCGCACGTGTGGATCACAAAAGCAATCGGCGCGCACGCACGCATGGTGCACACGCGCAGAAAGCTGCACGTGACCTCATTAAAGGAAATCGTGCTTGGCAATTTCTGAGACTCATCAGGCCCAAATTCAAGCTGTTTCTGAATGGAAAAGACCCAAGGATACTTGGGGGAAAGGGGGGATCATCCATTTTACACTAGACACAATTTTTAGCTAGTTTTTGGTTCTTTGTTCTTCTAGAGAGAGTGATAAACCACTATTTCATGGTTTATCTTGTGCTCAATTGAGTGGTTTTTATCAACACTTTACCCATTTATTCATACTAATCGCATGCTTTATGTCTTCCTTCTTGATTTTGTGCTATGATTGAAAACATGCTTCTTTGGCCTTTATATTGCTAATATTAATACTCTCTTATCACCATTAGATGCCTTGATATGTGTGTTAAGTGATTTCAGAGATTACAGGGCAGGAATGGCTCAGAGGATAGAAAGGAAGCATGCAAAAGTGGAAGGAATACAAGAAGTTGGAGAAACTGCTAAGCTGTCTAGCCTGACCTCTTCGCACTCAAACGGCTATAACTTTAGCTACAGAGGTCCAAACCACACGGTTCTAGTTGCGTTGGAAAGCTAACGTTCGAGGCTTCGATTTGATATATAATTTCTTATAGATGCCCCGAAGTTAAGCGATGCGAACGCGTGAATGAAGCGCCCACGTCGCATCTGCGAACTTCAATCCGCGCGGACGCGTGGACGACGCCTCCGCGTCACTTTCCCGTGACCTGAACGTAATAGAAATCACTGGGAGCGATTTCTGGGCTATTTTTGACCCAATTTTTAGCCCAGAACACACAGATTAAAGGCTATAAAGTGGGGGAATGAATCCATTCATTCATGATAAGCTCACAATACACAATTTTAGGATTTAGATGTAGTTTCTAGGGAGAGAGGTTCTCTCCTCTCTCTTTAGGATTAGCATTTAGATTAGGATTTTATTCGCTTTCAGGATTATCTCTTTTTACCAGGTTCAATATTCCTTTTTATTATTTTCTCAATTTTATTTATGAATTCTCCTATGTTACAGATTACTCTTTTGAATAAATTTTATTTGAGGTATTTCAGTTTACAATTGCTCTCTTTTATTTATGTTATTGTTATTCCCAATCTGAAGACATTTTTATTCCAGTAGATTTATTTTTCCCCTTTTGGTCTTGGTTAAGAAATCAGTAACTCAAGAGTTATCAAACTCAACATGATTGATAAATGTTATCTTTGCTAATTGAATTGAACTTCAATAATCCCAATCTTTCCTTAGGGATTAACTAGGATTTGAGGATCTAACTAATTAGTCACTTGACCTTCCCTTGCTCTAGCAGAGGTTAACTAAGTAGAATTAAGATTCAATTTTCATCATCATTGATAAGGATAACTAGGATAGGACTTCCAATTTCTCATACCTTGCCAAAAGTGTGTTTTACAGTCATTTATTTATTTTACAGTCTTTTACTTATTTTAATTGCAATTTAAATTACTTGCTACCTACCTTCAAAACCCCAATTTACATTCTTCATAACCAATAATAAGAACATACTTCCCTGCAGTTCCTTGAGAAGACGACCCGAGGTTTAAATACTCGGTTATCAATTTATTTAGGGGTTTGTTACTTGTGACAACCAAAACGTTTGTAAAAAAGGACGTTCGTTGGTTTAGAAGCTGTACCTGCAACGAGGATTTATCTGCGAATTTCTAGACCACGCAAAGGTTCGCTCTTTCAAAATGGCGTCGTTGCCGGGGAATTGCAAACGTGTGCCTTATTATTGGTTATTGTAAATATTTGCTTTTTGCTTGTTTATTTGTTTTTATTTTTGTTTTTATTTTTGCTTTTTCATAAATTAAGAGGTTATTGGTTTTTATTTAGTTATTAAATTTTTTTTTCAAAAAATTGTTCTTGGTGTTCATCTTGATCTTCAAGTTGTTCTTAATTGTTTTCTTCGTTTTGATCTAAAAATTTTAAATTTTGTGTCATTTTATTGTTTTTCTCTTTCCTCATTAAATTCAAAATTTCAAAATTTCAAACTTCAATTTTCAAAATTCAAATTTCAAAATTTAAATCTTTTTCAAAAAATCATATCTTTTTCAAAATCTTATGTTATCTTATTTCAAAAATCAAATTTCAAATTTCAAAATTCAAATTTCAAAATCTATTTTTCAAATTTAAAAATTTAAATTTCAATAACCTTTTAATTTCAATTTGTTTTTATTTTTCGTTTTTAAATTTTTATTTGCTATTATGAGTTCTCACCCCCATCGCTTTGAGTCTGGTTACAATTATGTTG
Organism: Arachis ipaensis; assembly: GCF_000816755.2. NCBI lineage: Eukaryota > Viridiplantae > Streptophyta > Magnoliopsida > Fabales > Fabaceae > Arachis > Arachis ipaensis. The sequence continues at coordinate 64,348,350 of NC_029791.2, read as the reverse complement.
CAGGAAGAAGAAATTACCATGAGAACAGGCATAAAGGTTGGAAAAATCAAAGATGGGAGGAGCCACAAGGATTTGATCAACCCTCATGGCAACAACCACCTCCAATGGACTATCAACAACCACCACCATATGCCTATAAACCCTTTCTTCAACATGACTTTGGACCACCATACTCACAAGCCCCTTTCCACCATTCACCTCCATATGACCCTAACCCTCATCCACCAAACCAACCACCTTATGAGCCAAATGAACCCTCCTATCCACCCCAAACCTCCATGGAGAAAGCACTTACCGATCTAAACTCTACTATACAAGCTCTCGTCGCCCAAATCAGACCACCAAACACCTTCAACAATCAACCCTCAAGCTCTAGTGCACTTCCTTTTCAACCACAGAATGATCTCTCCATCCCATCACCACCACCTCCATATACACCATATCCATATCCATCAATCCAAGAGCCTTATGGTCTTACTTATGATACCCAAGCGGAACAAGAATCAATGGATTGTCTCAAGGAAACAGTTGATCAATTTCATGCAACCCTTCATCAACTAAATCAAGCGATAAGTCAATTAGGTTCCCGACGCTCAGACACTCAAAGTTCTCCCATGGCTACATGTGAAGAATCAATAAAAGAGCGTGGCATAAGAGAAACACTAGAAACTCCAATGGACAATGAGGAACATACTTTTGTACTGGAACAAGTGGAGGAAGCTGTAATTATCGAAGAAGAAGAATTAGTTGAAGACTTAGGAGATGCTGAACCTCCATGGGAAAATCAAGACATAGCACCTCCTTCCAAGACGGTTGCATTTGATGTTGAGGAGGGTGTACAACCTCCAAGGCATACCCTGGTTGAAGACTTAGAAGAGGTTGATCAAGAGATGGAGATTTAAGAAAAAGAGGCACAACCTCCCATGCCCTTGGTGAGCAATGAAGAAGAGATTGGATTGGAAGAGAGCTACCAAGAGGAAGAGGTTGAAATTAAAGATGCTTGCAAAGAGGTGGAAGTTGTCAAAGAAGAGCCCAAGGGAATAGAGTTGGAAATCACCTTACTAAAGTTGCTGGAGACCTCTCCCCCAAAGCCATTACCATCCAATACAACATTCAAGTGGGTAAAATTCATATCTCTTAGCTTTCTCATTCCACTTGAATATGGTTTACTTGAGACAGATGGTCAGCTTAGAGCTCTTTGTGGCGTTAAGAGTAAGAGGAAGATGGTCAGTGGTAAGAGTTGTCATGCAAAGTTCAATATGGTTGCATGCTCCAAATTGAAGTACAAAGGTTGGCACAATTCTCAATTGAATGGGTCTAGGAAGCTGTTTGGATGTCTTAGTGAGAATTTAGACTGCGTACCACCCGGATGGAATCATAATGATCAACAAAAAAATGGGTGCAAAAGCAAGATTTGGGACCCCGGAATTTATTCCAACAATCAACACTCTTGGGGCCTTGTCACTTGCTTTAACTTACTTGAAGGCTTTCTGCGCCTAGTTTGGGACCCCGGAGGTTACTGGAAGTCCAAACATTGGTGGAGATTTCTGGATAAATTCAAGCACAAGCCACCATAACAGGAAGCTCATCAAATGTCCAACTTAAGGACTTTAACTAAAAGTGCTAGGTGGGAGACAACCCACCATGGTATGATCGTTCCTTTTTCATTTTTATTTAGTTTTATTTGTTTTCGAGTCTTATTTTATTTTATTGTATTGAACCTGGAGTTTTGCATAACATTCATATTAGCATTGCATTCTACATACTGCATTATTAAAAAAAAAAACACGCACGCGACGCGGCAGCGTCGTTGACGCGTCCGCGTCACCAGTGCGTTGGGAAAAGAAAAGTGAACAGAGAGTCACGCGACAGCGTGGCTGGAGGCGTGCCTTTAGCACAGATTGATCCATGCGACCGCGTCGATGACGCGTCTGCGTCACATAGGAAAAATGCCTCCCATGCGTCCGAGTCACTCACGCTGCCGCGTGACCTAGAAATCAACGTAAGAAAGGGTGCACGACCGAAAGTTGTGCTAGAGTGGTGCTGGACTGGTGCTGAACGCACAAACCTTACCACGCGGACGCATGGCTCACGCGTCCGCGTCATATACCTCTAGTGGCCACTCACGCGATCGCGTCGATCACGCGACCGCGTCACCCAATAATTTGGCAAAAAGAGTTTCGAACAGAGAGTTGTGCGAACGCGAGGCTGCACTCGCGCCAATCGCACAAATCAGGCCACGCGATCGCGTGACCCACGCATCCGCGTCACCTGACCTTATCGCGCACTACACGACCGCGTCACCCACGCGTCCGCATCACCTGCGCCGCACAACTTATCCAGCTCAGCGCCAAATATCATATCTTTTCTTCCCCTAAATCCTAATTTTTCTTTTCCATTCTTATTTCTTTCTTCTTTTCTTCTTCCTTCTTTACTTTCATTCTCTTTTACTTAATTGCATACTTTCATTCATTGCATTTTAATTTTGTGCATATTTTTATTTTTCTTTTCTAAATTTATTATTATTTTTTCATTGGTGTTAAAATTTTCTTATTCAACTGTTGCATCTTTTCTTGAATTTATTTTGGTGCTCAGTGACTTATTTTACACTGTTGGGTAATATTATTTAAGTCAATGCTAATCTTTTATGATATTTGTGTTAATTTTGCATTGACATTAATTTATATTGTCTTGCACTCTCTTCCCCATTGTTACAAATTTTGTACCACTGGTATGCCATGGCTTCTATTGTTTTCTCACGTACATGTTGAACCTTCCATGTAAATGAGACCCTTTTCATTTGGCATTAACCCACCCATACTTCATTTATTTTCTTATCTATATTTCTGGGTTACTTTTCTTCCCTTTTTCTTTCAGGATGGCCACCCGGAAGGGAACTGGAAGACGTTTACATGGGGAAACAAGACAAGTCCATCTGCACAATCCTTGAAGAAAAGCATCAGTTGGAACAACCCGTCCACCTGCACATCTCAGCATGCACCGAGGACGGTGAAATCTTTAAGTGTGGGGAGGTCGATACCGATCTCCATGGGTTAGTTATTTTCTTCTCAACACCAATATTTTATTTAAATTTGCATGTTTCACTGCATGATTGTTTGATTTTATGCATTTTAGCCACTACTTGGTTAAAGTAATAAAATTCTTTTAAGACCCTATCTTTGAAAAATTTCACTAATTTAAATTGAAAAAATTTTTATGTTAAAACTTGTTTGAAGTTGTATTTGGAACATGGTTTTTGAGCCAAAGAACACACAACCTGTGAGATTTTGAGCTTATTTACATGGTTACATTATTTAACCATAAATTTTTATTCTTGTGTGTTTTCTTCACTATGATTGCAATCTTTGCTTTGTTCCATTCTATATGTCCAATATTTAGTGTATTTACATGTTTGTATATGATTGAGGCCATTGTTTAATTTTAGCTCACTTATCCCAAATAAGCCTACCCTTTACATCACCCTTGTTAGCCACCTTGAGCCTTTTAATCCCATTCATTCTATATTTTACCACATCACTAGCCTTAAGCAGAAAAACAAATTAAATACCCCAATTGAATCTTTGGTTAGCTTAAGATAGAGATTGTGCATCAACTAAGTGTGGGGAAATTGTGGGAACATGGGTTAATAAGGGAATGTATCATGTTTCTAATTTATTTGAATATTGGGAATTTGAGAACCTACTCATGAAAAAAAAAAAACCAAAATAGAAAAATAATGAAAAATCCATGTGCATTGATAAGTTATGTTTATTTCTCTATAAAAAAAAGAGAAAAATCCAAAAATATTCAATAAATAAGTAAATAAACAAGGGGACAAAATTATCCCAATGCTAGGTTAATAAAAAGATCAATGCACATGTGATAAAAGTAAAGAAATATCAAAATTTTGGTACATGAGTATGGGAATCATATAAAAGTGGGAATTATGGGTAGCTAGGCATGAATTTAAATACTCCTCTTCACCTTTATAGCTTCTCTTGAGCTTAGCATGAGGGCATGCTAATGTTTAAGTGTGGGGAGGTTGATAAACCACTATTTCATGGTTTATCTTGTGCTCAATTGAGTGGTTTTTATCAACTCTTTACCCATTTATTCATACTAATCGCATGCTTTATGTCTTCCTTCCTGATTTTGTGCTATGATTGAAAACATGCTTCTTTGGCCTTTATATTGCTAATATTAATCCTCTCTTATCACCATTAGATGCCTGGATATGTGTGTTAAGTGATTTCAGAGATTACAGGGCAGGAATGGCTCAGAGGATAGAAAGGAAGCATGTAAAAGTGGAAGGAATACAAGAAGTTGGAGAAACTGCTAAGTTGTCCAGCCTGACCTCTTCGCACTCAAACAGCTATAACTTTAGCTATAGAGATCGAAACCACACGGTTCTAGTTGCGTTGAAAAGCTAACGTCCGGGGCTTCGATTTGATATGTAATTTGCCATATCTGCCCCGAAGTTAGGTGACGCGAACGCGTGAATGACGCGCCTGCGTCGCATTTGCGAACTTCAATCCGCGCGGACGCGTGGACGACGCCTCCGCTTCACTTTTTCGTGACCTGAACGTAACAGAAATCACTGGGAGCGATTTCTGGGCTATTTTGACCCAGTTTTCAGCCCAGAACACACAGATTAGAGGCTATAAAGTGGGGGATTGAATCCATTCATTCATGATAAGCTCACAATACACAATTTTAGGATTTAGATGTAGTTTCTAGGGAGAGAGGTTCTCTCCTCTCTCTTTAGGATTAGGATTTAGATTAGGATTTTATTCGCTTTCAGGATTATCTCTTTTTACCAGGTTCAATATTCCTTTTTGTTATTTTCTCAATTTTATTTATGAATTCTCCTATGTTACAGATTACTCTATTGAATTAATGTTATTTGAGGTATTTCAGTTTACAATTGCTCTCTTTTATTTATGTTATTGTTATTCCCAATCTGAAGACATTTTTATTCCAGTAGATTTATTTTTCCCCTTTTGGTCTTGGTTAAGAAATCAATAACTCAGGAGTTATCAAACTCAATATGATTGATAATCGTTATCTTTGCTAATTGAATCGAACTTCAATAATCCCAATCTTTCCTTAGGGATTAACTAGGATTTGAGGATCTAACTAATTAGTCACTTGACCTTTCCTTGCTCTAGCAGAGGTTAACTAAGTGGAATTAAGATTCAATTTTCATCATCTTTGATAAGGATAACTAGGATAGGACTTCCAATTTATCATACCTTGCCAAAAGTGTGTTTTACAGTCATTTATTTATTTTACAGTCTTTTACTTATTTTAATTTCAATTTAAATTACTTGCTCCCTACCTTCAAAACCCCAATTTACAATCTTCAAAACCAATAATAAGAACATACTTCCCTGCAGTTCCTTGAGAAGACGACCCGAGGTTTAAATACTCGGTTATCAATTTATTAAGGGGTTTGTTACTTGTGATAACCAAAACGTTTGTAAGAAAGGACTTTTGTTGGTTTAGAAGCTATACCTGCAACGAGGATTTATCTGCGAATTTCTAGACCACGCAAAGGTTCACTCTTTCAGAGAGAAACCCTTGTTCCTCTCTAGATCTAGCTTTAATTTGATATTCCCTTTGTGAATTCTGAATTGGATCTTGTTAATTACTGGTTTTAATTGTTCAATTTGAATTGCTTAGTATAATTTTGCTTAGATCTTGTGTTATTTTTATGAATTCTTGTCAATTGTCATTTTATACCCTTTTCATGAATGTGAATCTTGATTTGTTGATGTTACATTGATGATTTCTATGATTAATTGTGTTGTTTGAGTGATTGTATGTTGATAATTGTTAGTGGGTACTTGTTGATTTCAATTTAATTGCAATTTGAACATGTCTTTTATTAATGCTCACCATGTGTTTGATGAATTGTTTACCTTGATCATGGAGTAGTTCTCTTTACTCTTGGCCTAGGCTAAGGGAATTGGGTAAACTTGAGTCATTGGGTCTAATGAAGTCGATGATTTGAGAGCCCTTAGTGGTCAATTTGATAGCCATTGACGCTAACCTTCTATTAAGTCAATTAGTAGTGAGGTTAGAACTTATGGGTTGATGTTGACTAAACCATTTAACGTACTTCAAGTATAGAAGTAGACTTAATGAGTTTGGTTCCTCATAATTGTCAAGATATGGTTATTAGACAAGGATGGTGACCCCAATTCCTATGCCTAGCCAAGAGTTGCTTTTATCATTCATATTTGAAAACCCAATTTCTTGATTATTTGTCTTAGTTATAGTTACTTGTTTAGTCTAGAATAGAATTATATTGGATGTTACTTTGTTAGTTTGGAATTGCTCATATCTTGCTTAGTTATTTGAATTAGTTTCTTGCAATTTAAGATTACTTGTTTGTTAAGATTCCTAGTTTAAATTCTTGCTCATGACTCACAACCCCAGATTTCTAACCAATGTTGAAGCACATGTTTGCCCATTCCTTGTGAGATGACCCGAGGTTTGAATACTTCGGTTATTTCTATTGAGGTTGAACTTGTGACAACCAAATCCCTTCTAAATTTGATACTCGAGGATTGTTATTGGTAGAGCTATACTTGCAACGTGACTTTATTGAGAAAATCTTTACCGACGCAACCCCGAGCCTCCATCACCTATATCTCTGGCGTGGCAGTTTTTCTGCTGTAAGAGTGTGCCCAACAGTATATATTTGGAATGATTTATGATGAGACAGTTCTTGTTGTTTCCTTCTCTGCTGCATGAGTGTGTAGAGCCTATATCTCTGGCGTGGCAGTTTTCTCTGCTGCAAGAGTGTGCAAAGCCTATATCTCTGGGCGTGGTAGGAAGGCTACATCCGGAAGGATGTGTCGGGTTTGCATTTATAGGGCGACAAGTGATATCACGAGTTAAATAGGATAGACATTCATCATATGCATCTTCTATATGCTTGCTTGCTTTGATTACTTGAGTCATGTTTATTTGAATAACATGCCTAAATGCTAGTTGAATTACCTGTTCTATATGTATATTACTTGTGTTTTACTTGGTTGCATTAAATGTGTTTTACTGACATTGAGGAGGATCGGGAGGCGGTGGCAATGGGATCGCATGGAGGTTAGGTTGGTGAAGGCTGTGGAATACAGTGGTGTAACTAGTTTTAGTTAGAAATCCCCTAAGTTTAGATAACCCTGTTTATGGTTTATGGTTTAATTTATTTATTTTCATTAAGCTGGAATATCTGTATCGATGTGAAGTTCTAGAATTGCCTCTGGCGTCCCAGAACCTTATATCTTATATATTGGGCACTGTTACCATACTGAGAACCTCCGGTTCTCATATCATATGTTGTTGTTGTTTTTCAGATGCAGGTCGTAACCCACCTCGGCGAGTTGCGAGATAGTGATAGAGCGAAGTATGGTTTCATCCTTGTTTTATTCTGCTTTATTTTGATATAGTTGCTCTCTCATCGTTTGTATTTATATAACCTTGTTGCCTTAGAGGCTTTATTTCTGAAAACTTGAGAGATAGGCTGTTGTTGTTTTAAACTTCAAAACTCTATTGTATATATATCTTGTTTACTTAAATTATTACCTTGTGTATCCTGGAGATATCTACAAGGTTTTATATATATTATGTCTTGTTTTGTCTGTGCCTACATGTTTAGTTATTGTGTGTGAACGCTTCGCGTTTCGTAATTTCGCTTTATAAAATTTGAGCTTTTATTCCTTCATCGGGCTTCTAGTATTACTATTTCTATATATATATATATATATATATATAAATAAAATATTATACGAGACTTAGAACTGTCGTGACACTTTGTTATCATTCGCTTTACGGCGCGAGGTGAGGCTTAGGGTAATGGGGTGTTACAATGATCACACTGAAAACCAAGCGCTATTAACTTACTTTCCTAAAACTTAACTAATAATAATTATTAAGTCTGTAGTTTAATTAGCACACGATCGATGTATATATACGAGTTAGCACATGATTGATGTATATATACGAGTCGAATCATTGTGGAAAATTAAGCAAACACAAACAAACATGAAAAGAAATAAAGCAACACATAAAAAAACTGTAATAATATATAATATATAAATATCTTTTATACAATATACACATAGACAGCTTAAACAAAAACAAACTAGTCAGAGTACCATCTTAACACAGCTTATGATAACATACATACATACATACATACATACATACATACATACATACATACATACATACATACATACACACACACATATATACTGTAATACCCTACTATACGGAGCTTTACACCTAGGATGTAAAACAGAGGTGGCGAGGCGCTATGACCTCTAAGATAGGATATAAATATATATAATAGTCGAAAGAATGTAGTATACTAGGAACCTTGAAGAATGGGTAAAAGCAAAATCGCAAAATTCAAAGCGCAATGCTCAGGAAAGAGATTACTTGCATACAAAGAAAACTAGAGTTCACAAACATATATATAAAAGTTAGAATAAAGGGTCAAGAATACAAAATAACAAGTTCCTAACTCAGCATGCGAAGCTAAAGCTGGCCGGAGAATATTTACATACATATATATACTTAACCCAGAACCCAAAATACATATATAATAAATCCTGGTTCTCCATAAACCTCTAAGAGGTGCAAAATAATACAAGTATATATATGAGGAGAGTCTATACACATATAGCAAAAGACCAAAAGTAAAACCCCAAAATGAATCCACTTCGCTGCAGAAGTTTCAGACGCCTACCGAGGTGCCTCTCGACCTGCATATGAAAAACACAAATATCATATGGGATGAGAACCGGGGGCTCTCAGTATGGTAAAGGTGCATTTATATATAAGATATAAGGTCTTGGGAATGCCAGAGGCAATCCTAGAACACCGACACTCAGACTATAAAACTTAAGAATTAAAAATGAAACCATAAATAAGGGTAGTTTTCTAAGGATTCTTAAACTTAACCAAATACTATCCAAAACCCTCAATTCTCCGCCTTTCCTCCAATCCTCCAACTCCGGTGGAACCACAAACAGACAAACATGCAAAGCAAGCACAAGTATGATACAAATACAACAAGTAACAATTTATCAAGTAAGCAGAATAATCACATAGACAAGCCCAATTAATGCACAAGCAATCAAAACACACAAATGCATATGATGCATGCCTGTCCTATGGCTGATGATATCATTTGTCGATTATATAGCCAACCCGACATGTCTTGGTAGCTAACCATGGACTGAAACACCCATCATAGAGCAAGTGGGTTTGAGCTACAATCCTCTTGCTACTACCCGCTCAACCCAGAGCCAGTGGAATAACCACTACTGCGGCTACTACCTAGGTGGGTGTTTAAAAGCTCAACCTAGAGTGAGTGGAATAACCACTACTGCCGCTACTACCTATGCATCACAATCTCTAACTTGGAGCAAGCGGGACGAACCATCATCCTTGCTACTGCCCAGGTATCTCAAGCATACATTCATACAGTTTAATCAAGCATCATCGTATCAAATCTCAAACATTAACCTAGAGCAAGTGGCACGAATCACCATCCTTGTTACTGCCCAGGGTCTCATCCAAAATTCATAATTAACTTAGTTTTCGTGCTTCTTCCTCCTCATCTCATACCCAGAGCAATTGGACCTCGCCATTGCCTACTACCCGAGGCCACAATCACATTTATTTACGAACCAGTCTTCCCGTTAAATTTTCAACTTACCTCACCCTTTTACAATCTTTCTTCATTCACAAGTTATTATCCTCTTTATATTCAACTCCCTCCCCATGATTAATTTTAGGACTTAGAGAACACTGGGGAGTAAAAATAGAGGTTTTAGAAGTTTGAAATTAGGTTTTACAACATAAAATTCAATTTGCTAAAACAGGGGTCATGCGTATGCGTGGGCCATGCGTACACGTGGGAGTGCATTTCTGAAAGGTCACGCGGCCACGCGTACGCGTGGGCGTACAATTTTCTATGCTTATGTACACAAGTACCCTGATCGCGTACGTGAGATACCCAACCCGAATAGGTTGGTCGTGTCGTGTTCAGTGGTGGTGTAGGCAAGTTATGTAGAACAGCAAAAATGCTGAATGCTACAGAATTTTCAACTTTGCACTCCAAACTTCCGACGCGCATAACTTTTTTGTTTTAAAACATTTTTCATTCGTTCTTTGAACAGTGTAAACTTCACGAACCCAATTTTCATTTGAAATAAGTTTAAAATAATTTTGAGATTTGGAAGACAAGTTATGGCTCGCCGAAGTTTGACTAAAAACCAAATTTTTTCTCAAAAATACCAACCTCTATTTTTACCAAATTTTCATTTTCAAACCAAACCTCTATCAACCAAGACACTTCCAAAACACTCAAAACCAATGCCAAATGCTTATCACCCTTTAACAATCATTCAACCATTTAAACTAATAATTCTCAATTCCTCAACTCATTCAAGATTCTCACTTTAACATACTTCAAATCAATATTCATCAATAGTCATATAACAACAATCTACATATACCAACTAAAACTCAACCTACCACACACAAAATCATCACAAAAATACTTTTTCGGTACCTCGACAACCTCCATATCCCCTCCTTCCTCAATTTTAACAATCTCATGCATCAATTTCTCAAATATACCAACAAGATTATCATCCACCTACTCAATATATATTAGGGGTGGGCAAAAAAATCTAAATTTTGGATTTTAAACCAAATCCAAACCAAATTATATTTATTTTATAGTTTGGTTTCTAATCCAAACCATTTAAATAGTTTTAAATCCAGATCCAGATCCAAATCCAAATTAAGATCCAAATTTAAAAAAAAAACCCTAACTCTAATTTGGTGAACCAGTTCACCCTGTCTCACGCACAAATCCAGTCCTCTTCTCCTTCAGCTCTTCTCCTTCGACCTTGTAGTCTCTGCCGTAGCCAAAACCGGAGCAGGCAACTGGCACCGGCACCGGAGCAGGCAACTGGTACCGGCACTAGCACAGGCAACTCACTTGAGTTTGATAATGAGTAATTAAAATAGTTATGAATTAAGGCAATAAAAATAAACTAAGAATAATTATTGATACTCTGAATAAAAGGCCTTGATTGGGGGAATGATTAAATGGAACTTCTATCCTTGTTGGGATCTTCTCAAATGTGGTGTAAAAAGGTTGTTGTTCTCACTCGATTTTCCCTTACTAAATAAGGAAAGGTATGGTGATTGAACTAACTCTTACCCTCAGATCCTAGCCCTTTCCCATGGGGAGGTCTAGTGTTAGTAAGTATGAAGTTAGCTAACAACGTCCAGTTTAACCAAGCACTTGAGCATTCTAACTCAAGTATCACCTCTTAATCAACCCCATGTCAAGTAGAAATTCTACTCCATTGACATGAAAGTAATAATCATAAAAATATGAGAAGACATAATTAATTAAAATAAAATAGAGAATTAAAATTAATTAAATTAAAAATAACTCTATATATTAATAAATTCAAAACGCAACATAATTATCTGAACATAGTCAATGAGTAATTAATTAAAAATAAGGGAGTAAAGAAACAAACTAAAGTAATGTCTTCAACGGAGGTAATGGCTCTTCAACATCCACAATCCAAAAACAAAAGCATAAACTATCAATGTAACACTAATCTAGATTCAGATCTAAAACTAAGAGTAATCCTAATGCGATGAATCTGAATGTCTGTGGATGCGTCTTCGAGTTTCTGCATGTTTCCTAGGTTTAGTTTGTGTTTCTGAGCCAAAAACTGGGTCAAAATGTGGCCCAAAATCACCCCCAGCGAATTCTGTTATTTCTGCAGATCGCGCAGGTCACGCGTACGCGTCATCCACGCGTTCGCGTTATTCAGCGTTTTTCCTTGCAACGCGTTCGCGTGGCTTACGCGTTCACGTCATTCATGCAGACTCTAATCCATGCGTTTACATCAGGCAGACGTCCGCGTCATTGCGAATTCTCCATTTCGCGCGTCCGCGTGGGCCATGTGCTCGCGTCATTGCTCGCTAGTCATCTCCTTAGTTTCTTGTGTTTCTTCCATTTTTGCAAGCCTCCTCTCCACTTTCCATGTCATTCGTGCCCTATGAAGCCTGAAACACTTAACACACGGATCACGGCATCGAATGGCTTAAAGGAGAATTAAAATACATAATTAAAAGTCTCTGGGAAGCAAGTTTTCAATCATGGAGTGATTTTGGGAAGGAATTGTAAATACATGCTTATCATATGAATAAGTGGGTAAAGAATTGATAAAACCACACAATTAAACACAATATAAATCATAAAATACTGGTTTATCAACCTCCCCACACTTAAACATTAGCATGTCCTCATGCTTAGTTGAAGGAGATAAAGTAAATGAATAGGAAAATGTAAAACTCATGAAATGCAATGCACCATATATATATGAATGCAACTATATGTTTCTTGTCTACTTGGTTAAAAGTAAGTAAACTCTTCAAGAGAAATATAAATTAGATTTCACTAACTCAATTCATATAGTAAAAACAGGTAACATTGTAAGAAGACAGCTCATGAAAGAAGGGAACATAGAATTAAGCACTGAACCCTCACTGATGGTGTATGTGCACTCTATTATCTCAAGTGTATAGGGTAATCACTCTACTCTTCTCTAGTTATGCTTTCTAAAATTTGTTCTTCACCTAACCAATCAACAATATTTAATATACCAATGCAAACATCATGAGGTCTTTTTCAAGGTTGTAATGGGGTCAAGGTAAAGGTGAGGGTATATGTATATGGCTAAGTGAGCTTTATAAATTGAATCTTTAATTAACCTAAGCCTTCACCTAACATACATATACTCTATATAACTTTAGAATCATGCCTAGCTACCCATAGTCTTCACTTTTGCATATGCATCAACTTTCTTTAATTTTATCACATATGCATTGATTTTTTTATTAAACTTAATATTGGGGTAATTTTGTCCCCTTATTTATTTACTTAATTATTGAATACTTTTTTTGATTTTTTTTAGCATGAAAATAAACATAGCTTATCAATGCACATGAATTTTGAATTTTCATAGTTTCACATGAGTAGGTACCCAAATTCCCATTATTTTATCATGAAGCATCCCCTTATTAACCCTTGTTCCCACAATCTTCCCATACTCAATTAACACATAATTTCTATCTTAAGCTAACCAAAGATTCAATTGGGATATTTAATTATTTTTTTGCTTAAGGCTAGTAATGTGGTAAAATATAGAACAAATGGGATAAAAAGGCTCAAAGTGGCTGACAAAGGTAATTTAAAGGGTAGGCTTATTTAGGATAAGTGAGCTAAACAAATAATGGCCTCAATCATACGCATGCATATAACATATTAAATATTAGACATATAGGATCAAACAAAATAAGATTACAATCATAGAGAAGTAAACACACAAGAATAAAATATTTATGGTTAAATAATGTAACCATGTAATTAAACTCAAATCTCACAGGTTGTGTGTTTTTAGCTTTTTAAACTATGTTCCAGATACAACTTCAAACAAGTTTACACAAAGGTTTCAATTTAAATTAGTGAAATTTTTCAAGAAGTAGGGTCTTAGAAGAAACTTATTATTTTCAATTAAGTAGAACATGCATGCAACTAATTATTACTGTGCAATTTATCCTATCTTAAACAAAAGAAAAATTAACTAAATATCCTATTTTATTGGTGTTTTAAGGAAAAGAAATTACCTCCGGAAGTCAGGTACTGACTGACCTCCCCACACTAAAGGCTTTGCACCGTCCTCGGTGCCATCTGTCAGGAATAAAGGGGGGCTGGTAGCAGCATCTCCACTATCGGAACCGTCATGGCTCCCTGTGCTAGTAAATGAGGTGGAGTCCCAGGAGTCTGGGTCATCGTCGGATCTGTATTTTCCCATAAATAGCTCCTTGAGGTATGTGAATCGGCACTTGTTACGTCGTTCTCTTAACTTTTCTTTGTGTTCCTGCCGATCTAACCTTTCAAGTATTTGATGGAGCAGTTGGTTTATTGTAGGTGCTTGTGGTGTTGAAGGAGGAATGTCTTCAGCCGATTCTGTAGCTGGCTTGTAGTGGCTGGTGGTGGTCTGATATATTTCCCGTTAGGGATGTACTGATCATCCCGTGGGAGTATGGCTTTGGTGTCCCCAACTCTGTAAGAGACTCCGGCTGTCGAGACGAGATCTGAAACCAAGGTGGGAAAAGGTAAGTTTTCCGCTATCTGTACGTGTCCCATTGCATTCCGGATGTGTCTTGGTAAATTGAGGTGCTGGTCTGTAAGGATACACCAGAGTAAAACAGCCATGTCTGCAGTGAAGAAGGACTTGTGAATGCTCGGAAAGACGTAATGAGACATAATTTGTGCCCATACTCGAGCCTCCAAGGTAAGTGCTGAAGTCGATATCCCTTTTGGTCAGGATTGATGGTATCCGTAGATCCATAGGCTGCCAGGTTGTGCTATAACTCTGAGAACGGCGTCCTAGTCAAATTGGTATGTTTGGCGCTTGAGTGAGGCTTCCTGGAATGCGTCCAATCTTTCTGGAGCAGGGAAAGGTCTAAAGCTTGTTGAATGGCTTCTTCAGTTCTGGGGACTTGTCTCTGACAGATATAGACGGACTGCATGGTTGGCATGTGAAGATTAGAGTAGAATTCTACTGCCCATGAGAGATTAACCTATCGTGGCTATCTCCGTAGGAATCCCCATTGTCTTTGCTCAATGCGGGGCTCAACAAATTCAGCAATGTGGGTTGGGAGGATAAGAAGGTACTCATTGTTGTAATTTCTCTCTGCCAGGATGGGGAACATCTGCTCACAGTAGCAGTTAGGAAACCGCGTAGTGTCCTTTGCTGGAAAGGCTTTATCTTTTTCATCGACCTTGATGATCCTCTTGATTCTTTTTGTTGAGGGCTTTACTGCTGTTGAAGATGGCTCTGCCACTAATGCTCTTTTTATTCCTCTCCTTGCTGGTGGTTTGGAAGTAGCTTTCTATTTTCCTTTCTTGGTGGCCATCCTGAAAAAGGAAAGAGGAAGTATTGTGTAAAGTGAAGGGTTCGAGCAAGGGGGCGAACAATATGGGTGGTAATCCATGCACGATAAATAAGTATGTCGTTAACACATGGTCTAGACTACATGTGAAAAGTCCATCAAGGGAGATAAAGCAAGTGCATGTTATGGCAATTAAATGCAAGATGTTTATTGGCATGCCGACAAAGGCATGAGTAGCATAGATCAAGCATTCAATGTCCAAGTTAGATTACCACATCATTCAAACTAACAATCTGTTTATATTGACAATTATATTTTAATCAATAAAATATAAAAGGGGTTTTGTGAAAAGCAGGCATTAAAGTAGTGGAATAGAATAAAGTAAAGTAGTGTGCAACGCCATACGGGCATTTTCACAAACACTTGGCATGCAAGATGAAAATATTATTGAGAGTAGGAAATTGGAACATGCAAGCAACCCTTATAAAAAGTAATATATAATTGTCAAACAAATCCATGATAATCCACAAGAAAAATATGGAAAATAAAGACTGAAATAAATTTTCAACACCAATAAAAAGGAATAAAAAGGAAGAGAATAAGGGAAAATATAGATAATGACGGTGAAAAGAAAGATTTAAAACATAAATAAAATTGATAAGGGAAAGTAAGAAGTAAAGAGAGAAAGAAAAGAGATAATAAGGGAAAAGAAAAATAAGGATTTGGGAGAAGAAAAGATAAGATATTTTGGCTAATCTGGATATTCTGTGTACCGCATGCGACGCGGACGCGTGAGTGACGCGGTTGCGTGGTATGCGATGTGTTCAAGTGACGCAAACGCGTGGTTCACGCGGCCGCGTGAGTTGTTTTGTGCGAATGGCACGAGGGCAGCGACGCATTCGCACAACTCTGTCTCAAATGCTTTCGTGCCAAAATTCTGGGTGACGCGATCGCGTGATTGACACGATCGCGTGAATGGCCGTGTTTGGAGGGGCAACGCGGCCGCGTGGAGCACGCGGTCGCATGACAAGGCTGGTGCTTCTAGCATCATTCCAGCCCAGCTCCATCGCAACTTGCTTCCATACACCTCTTTTACGTCGATTTTTAAGGTCACGCGGTTGCGTGGGTGACGCGGACGCGTGGGCATGTTTGTGCCTAAGGCACGCCTCCAGCCACGCTTTCGCGTGACTTGCTATCCAATTCTCTTTTCTTCATAACGCACTGGTGACGCGGGTGCGCCAGCAACGCTGCCGCGTTGCGTGCGTGTGTTTTTTTTTATTAAATAAAACTAAAATGCAAAATGCACATGCAAACTATATGCAGCTAAATGCAGGGATGATGAGAAGAGTTATTAACATCATAAAAATAAAATAAAGTAAAAATTGAAATTAAGACTGAAACGGAACGATCATACCATGGTGAGTTGTCTCCCACCTAGCACTTTGCTTTTACTTCCTTAAGTTGGACGCTCGTTAGGCTCATTCAGCTTCTCTTGGTGGATCTTCCAAGAGGAAAATCTCTAGTTCCTTTTGATTCTTCATCTTCTCACCATGGTAAAGCTTTAGGCGATGTCCATTAACCTTAAGAAATTTGGAGTTAATAGGATGACGCAGGTGGAAAACTCCGTATGGCTCTACCTTTTCTACTCTGTATGGACCTTCCCATCTTGATCTCAGTTTTCCCGGTATGAGCCTCAGTCTGGAGTTATAAAGAAGAACTAACTCCCCTGGTCTGAATTCTCTCCTTTTAATGTACTTGTCATGGACAGCCTTCATTTTCTCCTTGTAACACCTGGAGTTGTCATATGCTTCTAGGCGAAGGGTCTCTAGTTCTGCTAGTTGCAGCTTTCTTTCAGCACCAGCTTTCGTAAGATTCATGTTGCACTCCTTCACAGCCCAGAAAGCCTTGTGTTCCACCTCTACGAGGAGGTGGCAAGCCTTTCCGTATACCAGGCGGAAGGGGCTCATCCCAGTGGGTGTCTTGTACGCTGTTTTATATGCCCAGAGTACATCTTATAGCCCGGCACTCCAGTCCTTCCTATGAGGTTTTACTATCTTCTCTAGAATACGTTTAATCTCTCTGTTAGAGACTTCTGCTTGCCTATTGGTCTGTGGATGATAAGCTGTTGCTACTTTATGAATTATTACATGCTTTTTTAGTAATCCTGTTAGTCTCCTGTTACAAAAGTGGGTGCCTTGATCGCTCACGATTGCTCGTGGTGATCCAAAGTAATAGATAATATGGTTTCTAACAAAGGAAACAACAATGTTAGCATCATCAGTACGGGTAGGAATTGCTTCCACCCATTTAGAAACATAATCTATGGCTAACAGTATATAAGAGTAACCGCTAGAATTTGGAAATGGACCCATAAAGTCAATGCCCCAAACATCAAAAATTTCACAAAAAAGCATAATCTGTTGAGGCATCTCATCCCTCTTGGATATATTACCAAACCTTTGGCATGGGAAACAAGATTTACAAAATTCAGCAGCATCTTTAAAAATAGTAGGCCACCAGAATCCACAGTCTAGAATTTTTCTAGCTGTTCTTTGAGGGCCAAAATGTCCTCCACTCTTAGATGAGTGGCAGGCCTCTAAAATAGACTGGAATTCTGATTGAGGCACACACCGTCTAATTACCTAGTCAGCACCGCACCTCCATAAATATGGATCATCCCATATATAATATTTGGACTCGCTTTTTAGCTTGTCTCTTTGGCGCTTAGTAAAATTTGGAGGAAAAGTGTGGCTAACTAGATAATTAGCTATAGGTGCATACCAAGGAACTACTTCAGATACTGCTTGTAAGTTATCAAATGGGAAATTATCATTTATAGGAGTGGAGTCACCCTTAATGTGCTCAAGGCGACTCAAGTGGTCTGCCACTAGATTCTGGTTACCACTCCTATCCTTAATTTCTAAATCAAATTCTTGTAGCAGCAGTATCCAACGTATTAGCCTTGGTTTGGACTCCTTTTTAGCTAATAAATATTTTAGAGCTGCATGGTCTGAGTACACTACTACCTTAGTACCAAGTAAGTAGGCTCGGAATTTATCCAGAGCAAAAACAATAGCTAGAAGCTCTTTTTCAGTAGTAGTATAATTAGACTGAGCAGCATCTAAAGTCTTAGATGCATAAGCAATTACAAAAGGGTCCTTACCTTCGCTCTGAGCCAGCGGTGCTCCTACTGCATGGTTGGAAGCATCACACATGATTTCAAATGGCTGGCTCCAGTCAAGTCCTCTCACAATTGGAGCTTGAGTCAGGGTGGTCTTCAGCTTATCAAACGCTTGCATACAACTCTCACTGAACTCGAACTCAATATCTTTCTGCAGCAGTCTGGATAGAGGTAATGCCACCTTACTAAAGTCCTTAATGAATCTCCTGTAAAAACCTGCGTGGCCAAGGAACGAATAGACTTTCCTCACGGAGGAGGGGTAAGGTAAACTAGAAATAACATCCACCTTTGCTAGATCTACAAAAATGCCAGTATTAGACACAACATGTCCTAGTACAATTCCTTGTTTGACCATAAATTGACATTTTTCAAAATTTAATACAAGGTTTGTATTAACACATCTGTCTAACACTCTAGATAAACTATCCAAGCAAAGGCTAAATGAATCACCATATATGCTGAAATCATCCATAAAAATCTCCATACATTTCTCAATCAGATCAGAGAAAAGACTCATCATGCATCTTTGGAAAGTAGCAAGTGCATTGCATAAGCCAAAGGGCATTCTCTTATAAGCATAAGTCCCAAAAGGACATGTAAAAGTAGTATTTTCTTGATCTTCAGGAGCTATATGAATTTGAAAGTAGCCTGTATAACCATCTAAAAAACAATAATGAGATTTACCTGATAGGCGATCAAGCATTTGATCAATGAATGGCAAGGGGTAATGATCCTTGTGAGTGGCTTGGTTGAGACGCCTATAGTCAATGCAAACTCTCCATGAATTCTGCACTCTAGTTGTCAGAAGCTGTCCATGCTCATTTTTTATTGTTGTGACTCCAGACTTCTTGGGCACTACTTGTACTGGGCTGACCCATTCACTATCTGAAATTGGGTAAATAATATCTGCTGCAAGTAGCCTGGTTACTTCCTTCTTGACAACTTCTAAGATGGTGGGATTCAATCTTCTTTGAGACTCATGGACAGGCTTTGCTCCCTCTTCTAAGAATATTCTGTGTTCACAAACTTGGGGGCTAATGCCTACTATATCCGCCAAGCTCCATCTAATTGCTTTCTTATTTTTTCTCACCACACTGAGTAGTTGTTCTTCTTGTTGAGAAGTGAGTTCCCTTGCAATGATAACTGGGAACTTCTGCTTGTCCTCAAGTTAAGCATACTTGAGGTGTGGAGGAAGGGGCTTTAACTCTAACTTCTGCTCATAGCTAGGCTCTGGATCATCTGGGGCTGGTAATAATGGTAAAGTCTTCTCATTGTTTCCAGAAAGTGTCCCCACACTTGGACCTTGCTCCATGTACTTCTCTTCTAATTCTTCCTGGTAAACTTCAGCTACAGTTTCATCAATAATGTCGCATTGGAAGATGGAATAATCTTCCGGAGGGTGCTTCATAGCTTCATTTAAACTGAAACTCACTGTTCTACCATCTATCTCAAAAGAGTAAGTTCTTAAGAATGCATCCAGCTTGAACTTTGAAGTCTTCAGGAATGGTCTTCCAAGCAGGATTGATGATGGTCTTCCTGAGTCATTAGGGGGCATTTCTAGGATATAGAAATCAATGGGAAATGTGAGCCCCTTAATGCTCACTAGTACATCTTCAGCAATTCCAACTACTGTAATAATGCTTTTATCTACTAACACAAAACGAGCTGCCGACCTTTTTAAGGGAGGGAGCCTCAAAGTATCATATATAGACAAAGGCATTATACTAACACATGCTCCTAAATCACACATACAGTTAGAAAATATCACATCTCCAATGGTACAGCTAACCATACATGGACCTGGATCACTACATTTTTCAGGTATTCCTCCCATTAAAGCAGATATAGAACATCCTAAAGGAATAGTTTCTAATTCATTAATTTTATCTTTATGTATGCACAAATCCTTTAGAAACTTTGCGTATTTAGGTACTTGTTGAATAACATCAAAAAAGGGAACAGTTACCTCGACCTTTTTGAATATTTCTACCATTTTGGGATCAAGTTCCATCTGCTTTCTGGGCTTCCTTGCAAGTTATGGAAATGAGATAGGAGGGGCGCGATTTGTAGCTTCAGCATCCCTTGGGGCTTCATTCTGTGGTTGAACTTCTTCTTCTTCAACTATGTCTTGTACGTCCTCTTCCTCTTCAGCATCTTCCACTTCCACCACATCCTCTGCTGGCACGTTTTTCTTGTGGGCTTGGCTCCTCATGGTTCCTCTTCTGTAATGTGGTTCTGGACCTCAAAGTGATGGTGTTGATGCCACCCTTGGGATTAGGCAGTGGTTGAGAAAGAATTCCACTGGAGCTTGAAGGTTGATGTGTGGAATTAAGTGAGGAATCCATCCGGGAGATGAGAGCTTGTAAAGTGGCAGTCAAGCCATTCAGACCAGAGTTCAGCTGCGCCAGAATGTTTTGTTGTCCTTGCACAAGAGAACGGAGTATCTCATCATTTGATGAGGAATTAGAATAAGAAGTCTGAGAAACTTGTTGTTGGGGTTGCTGGGGTCCTTGTGATTGTCTTAGGTGGGGTGCTCTGTAAGGTTGGTTCTGATTCTGCTGTCTGTTGTTGTTGTTGTTATTGTTATTCCACCTCTGGTTTCCATTATTATCTCTGCCTCCTCTATTAAAGTTATCCCTCCAGCCATGGTTAGAATTATCTCTCCAGCCTTGGTTGGAGTTGTCTTGCCATCCATGGTTATTGTTGCCACCTTGGTTGTAGTTGCCGCCTTGTTGATTGTATCCTTGATTCGGGCGGTCATAGAAGTTGTGAGTGGCTGCCACAGTGTTGTCTTACTGGAGTTGTGGGCATTCATCAGTATAATGACTATAATCAGCACAGATCCCGCATACTCTTTGTGGGACTAACTATTGGCTTTGCTGGGGTGGGAGAGGCTGAGCTTATTGTGCTTGTTGTTGGTTCAACTGCATTTGTTTACGTAAGTTGGTCATTTCACATATACTCTGTGTCAGAACAGTAGTTTCTTTGCTAGAGGAAACCTCTGCAATAGCTTTGGGGTTGCGCCTCTGTCTGTGATTCTTAGTGGACTCAGCTAAGTCGCTGACCAGTTGCTATGTTTCATCTGCAGTTTTGTAATTTTTCAGAGAACCATTACTGGCACCTTCCAGTGTGGTCTTATCCTGGGGTTCATGCCTTGGGTGAAGTAGTTGATCAATACTAGTCTATCAATCATGTGATGGGGACATGCGTCCAGGAGATTGTTGAAGCGCTCCCAATATTCATAGAGAGTCTCTGATTCACCTTGAACAATGCAGGAGATCTCTTTTCTCAGTCTATCTGTGACTTCAGCTGGGAAGTATTTTTCCAAAAATTCTCTTCTAAGCGTGTCCCAGTTGGTAATAGTCGCTTGAGGTTGGGAGTAGTACCATTCCCTTACCTTTTCCTCAAGAGAAAACGGGAAGGCGATTAACAGAACAGAAATTTCATCTACACCATGACGCCTAACAGTAGAACACGTTGTCTGGAAATCCCTAAGGTGCTTGATAGGCTCTTGAGCAGGTAAGCCATGAAACTTGGGCATCAAGTTGATCAATGCGGTTTTTAGTTCAAAATATGTAGCTGCAGTCGGGTGATGCACTTGATATGGCTGCAGTGTAAAATCTGGGGCTCCTGCCTCCTGGAGAGTAATCTTCCTAGGTGCTGCCATGTTCCCTACACATAAATCAACTAGATCAGTAGTAAATGAGCTTGTCTCGCTCTCAGATGGCAGTTCAGATTCGCCCTCAGATGAGACTGGTGAATTGATAATAACCACTTCACCACCCTCAGAGGCTAACCGACGTTGAGTTCGTCTAATATGTGAAAGAGTTCTTTCAATTTCAGGATCAAATGGGACTAAACTTGGATTAGGCAATGAACAAGTCATTCAATGAGAAAAATAAATTCAAAATGCAACATAATTATCTGAACAGAGTCAATGAGTAATTAATTAAAAATAAGGGAGTAAAGAAACAAACTAAAGTAATTTCTTCAACGGAGGTAATGGCTCTTCAACATCCACAATCCAAAAACAAAAGCATAAACTATCAATGTAACACTAATCTAGATCCAGATCTAAAACTAAGAGTAATCCTAATGTGATGAATCTGAATGTCTGTGGATGCGTCTTCAAGTTTCTGCATGTTCTCTAGGTTTAGTCTGTGTTTCTGGACCGAAAACTGGGTCAAAATGCGGCCCAAAATTGCCCCCAGTGAATTCTGTTATTTTTGCAGATCGCGCAGGTCACGCGTACGCGTCATCCACACGTTCGCGTCATTCAGCGTTTTTCCTTGCCACGCGTTCGCGTGGCTTACGCGTTCGCGTGGCTTACGCGTTCGCGTCATTCGTGCAGACTCCAATCCACGCGTTTACGTCAGGCACGCGTCCGCGTCATTGCAAATTCTCCATTTCACGCGTCCGCGTGGGCCATGCGCTCGCGTCATTGCTCGCTGTTCATCTTCTTAGTTTCTTGTCTTCCTTCCATTTTTGCAAGCCTCCTCTCTACTTTCCAAGTCATTCGTGCCCTATGAAGTCTGAAACACTTAACACACGGATCACGACATCGAATGGCTTAAAGGAGAATTAAAATACATAATTAAAAGTCTCTGGGAAGCAAGTTTTCAATCATGGAGTGATTTTGGGAAGGAATTGTAAATACATGCTTATCATATGAATAAGTGGGTAAAGAATTGATAAAACCCCACAATTAAATACAATATAAATCATAAAATACTAGTTTATCAATGGTGCTAGTAATAGTTCTCTAAAAAAGTACAAGACCACAGATGAAGCATGGCAACTGATCAGCGACTTAGCTGAGTCTACTAGGAATCACAGGCACAGGAGCAGCCACTCAAAAGCTATTGCAGAAGTTTCCTCTAGCAGTGAGACTACTGCTCTTACACAGAGTATATGTGAAATGACCAACCTACTGAAGCAGATACAGTTGAATCAACAACAAACTCAACATTCCCCACCACAACAAAGCCAACAGTTAGTTCCCCAAAGAGTATGCGGAATCTGTGCTGATTATAGTAATTACACTGATGAGTGCCCGCAGCTCTAACAAGAAGACAATATTGTGGCAGCTACTCATAACTTCTATGACCGCCCGAATCAAGGATAAAATCAACAAGGTGGTAACTACAACCAAGGTGGGAACTATAACCAAGGATGGCAGGATAATTCTAACCAGGGATGGAGGGATAATTCCAACCATGGTTGGAGGGACAACTATAACAGAGGAGGCAGAGACAACAATGGAAATCAGAGGTGGAATAACAATAACAGACAGCAGAATCAGAACCAACCTTACAGAGCACCTCACCTTACGCAATCTCAAAGACCCCAGCAAAACCAACAACAGGTCCCCCAGATCACTTACCCCCCTTCCTCATCAAATGACGAGATGCTTCGTTCTCTTGCACAAGGATAACAAGACATGCAGACTACACTGAATTCTACTCTAAATGGTCTGAATGCCACTTTACAAGCTCTCACCACCCGGATAGATTCATTACCTGCTACTACTAACCAACCTTTAAGCTCTAGTGGAATACCTTCTCAACCCTTACCTAATCCCAAAGGTGGCATCAATGCCATCACTTTGAGGTCCGGAACCACACTGCAAGAGAGAAACCAAGAGGAGCCAAGCCCACTAGAACACGCCCCAGTTGAGGATATGGTAGAAGTGGAAGATGCTGAAGAGGAAGAGGAAGTACAAGACAAGGTTGAAGAAGAAGTAGCTCAGCCAAGGAATGGAGCACCAAAGGATGCAGAAGCTGCAAGTGGCGCCATTCCTATCCCATTTCCACACCTTGCAAGGAAGTTCAGAAAGTAGACGGAACTTGATCCCAAAATAGTAGAAATTTTCAAAAACGTTGAGGTAATTGTTCCCCTTTTTGATGTTATTCAGCAAGAACCTAAATATGCAAAGTTTCTGAAAGATTTATGCATACATAAAGATAAAATTAATGAATTAGAAACTATTCCTTTAGGTAGTTCTATATCTACTTTAATGGGAGGTATATCTGAAAAATGTAGTGATCCAAGTCCATATATGGTAAACTGTACCATTGAAAGTGTAATATTTTCTGACTGCATGTGTGATTTAGGAGCGTATGTTAGTATAATGCCATTGTCTATATATGATGCTTTAAGGCTCCCTCCCTTAAAAAGGTTGCCAGCTCGTTTTGTGTTAGCAGATAAAAGCATTATTACAGTAGTTGGAATTACTGAAGATGTATTAGTGAGCATTAAGAGACTCACATTTCCCATTGACTTCTATATCCTGGAAATGCCCCCTAATGACTCAAGAAGACCATCATCAATCCTGCTTGGAAGACCATTCCTGAAGACTTCAACGTTCAAGCTAGATGCTTCTCAGGAACTTACTCCTTTGAGATAGATGGCAGAGCAGTGAGTTTCAGTTTAAACAAAGCTATGAAGCACCCTCCGGAAGATCATTCTATCTTCCAGTGTGACATCATTGATGAAACTGTAGCTGAAGTTCACCAAGAAGAAGTAGAAGAGAAGCACATGGAGCAAGGTCCAAGTGTGGGGACACCCTCTGAACACAATGAGTACACTTTGCCATTATCACTAGCCCCGGATGATCTAGAGTCTAGCCATGAGCAGAAATTGGAATTGAAGCCCCTTCCTCCACACCTCAAGTATGCTTACCTTGAGGATAATCAGAAATTCCCAGTTATCATCACAAAGGAACTCACTTCCCTACAAGAGGAGCAGCTGCTTAGTGTTCTGAGGAAACATAAGAAAGCTATTGGGTGGAGCTTGGCGGATATAGTAGGCATCAGCCCTCAAGTTTCTGAGTACAGAATATATTTAGAAGAGGAAGAAAAGCCTCTCCGTCAACCCCAAAGAAGATTGAATCCCACCATCTTAGAAGTTGTCAAGAAAGAAGTGACCAGGCTACTTGAAGCAGATATCATTTATCCCATCTCAGACAGTGAATGGGTTAGTCCAGTACAAGTGGTGCCCAAGAAGTCTAGAGTCACAATAGTAAAAAATGAGCATGGAGAACTCCTGACAACTAGAGTACAGAATTTATGGAGGGTTTGCATTGACTATAGGCGTCTCAACCAAGCTACTCGCAAGGATCATTATCCCCTCCCATTTATTGATTAGATGCTTGATCGCCTGTCAGGTAAATCCCATTATTGCTTTTTAGATGGTTATATAGGCTATTTTCAAATTCATATAGCTCATGAAGATCAGGAGAAGACTACTTTTACATGTCCCTTTGGAACGTATGCATATAAGAGAATGTCTTTTAGCTTATGTAATGCACCGGCTACTTTCCAAAGATGCATGATGAGTATCTTTTCAGATCTTATTGAAAACTGTATGAAAGTTTTTATGGATGATTTTAGCGTTTATGGTGATTCCTTTAGCCTTTGCTTGGATAGTTTAGCTAAAGTATTAGACAGGTGTGTTAGCTCAAACCTCGTATTGAATTTTGAAAAATGTCACTTTATGGTAAAACAATGGATTATTCTAGGACTTGTTGTTTCTAATACTAGTATTTCTGTAGATCCAGCAAAGGTGGATGTCATTTCTAGTTTACCTTATCCCTCCTTCATGAGGAAAGCCCGTTCGTTCCTTGGCCATGCAGGTCTCTACAGGAGATTCATTAAGGACTTCAGTAAGGTAGCATTACCTTTATCCAGACTATTGCAGAAAGATATTGAGTTCGAGTTCAGTGAGGATTACATGCAAGCATTTGATAAGCTGAAGATCGCCCTGACTCAAGCTCCAATCGTGAGAAGACCAGACTGGAACCAGCCATTTGAGATTATGTGTGATGCCTCCAACCATGCAGTAGGAGCAGTGCTGGCTCAGCACGAAAGTAAGGATCCTTTCGTAATTGCTTATGCGTCTAAGACCTTAGACGCTGCTCACTCTAATTACACTACTACTGAAAAAGAGCTTCTTGCTATTGTTTTTGTTCTAGATAAATTCTGAGCCTATTTGCTTGGTACTAAGGTAGTAGTGTACTCAGACCATGCAGCTCTAAAGTATTTATTAGCTAAAAAAGAGTCTAAACCAAGGCTAATACGCTGGACACTACTGCTGCAAGAATTTGATTTAGAAATAAAGGATAGGAGTGGTAACCAGAATTTAGTGGCAGACCACTTGAGTAGCCTTGAACACATTAAGGATGACTCCACTCCTATTAATGATACTTTTCCATTTGATAGCTTGCATGCAGTATCTGAAGTAGTTCCTTGGTATGCACCTGTAGCTAATTATCTAGTTAGCCATACTTTTCCTCCTAATTTTACTAAGCATCAGAGAGACAAGGTGAAAAGTGAGTCTAAATATTATATATAGGATAAGCCATACTTATGGAGGTGTGGTGTTGACCAGGTAATTAGAAGGTGTGTACACCAATCAGAATTCCAGTCCATTTTAGCGGCCTGCCACTCTTCTGAGAGTGGAGGACATTTTGGCCCTCAAAGAACAGCTAGAAAAATCTTAGACTGTGGATTCTGGTGGCCTACTCTTTTTAAAGATGCTGCTGAATTTTGTAAATCTTGTTCCCCATGCCATAGGTTTGGTAATATATCCAAGAGGGATGAGATGCCTCAACAGATTATGCTTTTCTGTGAAATTTTTTATGTTTGGGGCATTGACTTCATGGGTCCATTTCCAAACTCTAATGGTTACCGTTACATACTATTAGCTGTAGATTATGTATCTAAATGGGTGGAAGCAATTCCTACCCGTACTGATGATGCTAACACTGTTGTTTCTTTTGTTAGAAATTATATTATTTGTCACTTTGGATCACCACGAGCAATCGTGAGTGATCAAGGCACCCACTTTTGTAACAGGAGACTAACAGGATTACTGAAGAATCATGGGATTGTTCACAAAGTAGCAACAGCTTATCATCCCCAGACCAATGGACAAGCAGAGGTATCTAATAGAGAAATAAAGCATATTCTGGAGAAGATAGTAAAACCTCATAGGAAGGACTGGAATGCCAGGCTACAAGATGCACTCTGGGCATATCGAACAACGTTCAAGACACCCATTGGGATGAGCCCCTTCCGCTTAGTGTACGGAAAGGCTTGCCACCTTCTAGTAGAGGTGGAACACAAGGCTTTCTGGGCTGTGAGGGAGTGCAACATGAATTTTGAGGAAGCTAGTGCTGAAAGAAAGCTGCAACTAGCTGAATTAGAGAACCTTCGCCTAGAAGCATATGACAACTCCAGGCGATACAAAGAGAAGATGAAGGCTGTCCATGACAAGCACATAAAAAGGAGAGAATTCAGACCAGGGGAGTTAGTTCTTCTTTATAACTCCAGAAAGAGGCTTATGCCAGGCAAACTGAGATCAAGATGGGAAGGTCCCTACATAGTAGAAAAGGCAGAGCCATACGGAGTTTTTCACCTGCGTCATCCTTCTAGCTCCAAATTCATCAAGGTCAATGGACATCGCCTAAAGCTTTATCATGGAGAAAAGATTAAGGATCACAAAGAACTAGAGGTTTTCCTCTTGGAAGACCCACCAACAGAAGCAGAATGAGCTTGAAAAACGTCCAACTTAAGGACGTAAAAGCAAAGTGCTAGGTGGGAGACAACCCACCATGGTATGATCGTTCTGTTTCAGGCTTAGTTTTATTTTACTTTATTCTATTTTGTTTTTATTAATGACTCTTCTCATAATTTCTGCATATTCATCTCTGCATTTTGCATTCTGCATAAAAAAGGGGGGACACACGACACGCAAGCGTCGCTGACGCGTCCGCGTCATAGGTACTTTTGAAACAAGAAGAAAAGAAGCAGAGAGTTACGTGGGGGTGTGGCTGGAGGTGTGCCTTAGGCACAAACACGCCCATGCGAACGCGTCCCTGACGCGTTTGCTTCACTTGAAAAACCAACCCCCCATGCATACGCGTCACCCACGCGCACGCATAACCCTGCGAAATCGACGTAAAGAGGTGTATGGCAGAGAGTTATGATGGAGTGGGGATGGAATGGTGCTGGAAGCACAAGCCCTATCACGCGAATGCGTGCTCCACGCGTCCGCGTCATTTTTCAAATAGAAGCTAGTCACGCGTGCGCGTCACCCACGCGCACGCATCACCCTAAATTTTGGCAATATGCGAACGAAACAGAGAGTTGTGCGTACGCGAGGCTGCACTCACGCCAATGGCACAAAACAGGTCACGCGTCCGCGTCACCCACGCGTTCGCGTCACCTGAAAATAGCACCAACCACGCGAACGCGTGCTCCACGCGTCCGCGTCGCATGCGACGCACAGTTTAACTATACCTGCGCCAAATTCTTATCTTTTCTTCCCCAATCCTAATTTTACTCCTCCCTTCTTATTTCTTTCTTCTTCCCTCTTTCTTCTTTATTCCTTCTCACTTTTTACTTTCTCCCTACTTCTCTTTCACATTCATTATCAAGGTTTTTTTCTTTTCTTCTTCCCCTTTTTACCTCTTCATTATTATTTTTATTTATGTTTTCTTCTTCTTTTTCTTTTTACTTTCATTATCTATGTTTTCTTTTTCTTTATTTTTCTTTTTTCCATTATTTTAATTGGTGTTAGAAATTTAATTGGGTGATTGTTTTCTTCTATATTTTTGCTTGTGGACTTTTTAGGAATTGTTTGACAATCATCAATAATTATTTTTGGGTTGTTTGCATGTTCAAATTCAATACTTTCAATAACATATTTACCATGCATACTAAGTGTTTGTGAAAACACCCGTATGGCATTGTGCATATTTAAATATTCTATTCTTCTACTCTAATGCCTGTTTTTCACAAAAATCTTTTTTTATATATTATTGATTGAATATAATTGTCAATACAAATAGGTTGTTAGTTTGAAACACTTGATAATCAAATTGGGCATTTAATGCTTGATCTATGCTACTAATGCCTTTGCCAGCATGCCAATAAACATCTTGCATCTACTTGCCATAACATGCACTTGCTATATTTCCATTGATAAACTTTTCACATGTAGTCGCGACCATGTGTTAACGACATCCTTCTTTACCGTGCATTGATTATCACTTGTACCATCCTCTTCCTTGCTCTAACCCTTAGCTTTAAAATTTACTTTCTTTTTTTTCCCTTTTCAGGATGGCCACCAAAAAAGGTAAAGAGAAAGTTACTCCCAAACCACCAGCAAGGAAAGGAACAAAAAGATCACTAACTGCAGAACCTTCTTCAACAGCAGTAAAGCCCTCAACAAAGAAAATCAAGAGGATCATCAAGATCGATGAAAAAGAGAAAGCCTTTTCAGCAAAGGACACTGTGCGATTTATTAACCGCTACTGTGAGCAGATGTTCCCCATCTTGGCCGAGAGGAACTATAATAACGAGTACCTTCTCATTCTCCTGACCAATATTATTGACTTTGTTGAGCCCCGAATTGAACAAAGACAATGGGGATTCCTACGGAGACAGTCACGGCAGGTCAATCTCTCATGGGTAGTTGAATTCTACTCAAACTTTCACATGCCAACCCTGCAGTCTGTTTATGTCCGTCAGAAGCAAGTCCCCATAACTGAAGAAGCTATTCAAGAAGCTTTAGATATTTTGCCTGCTCCAGAAGGATTGGACGCCTTCCAAAAAGCCTGTTTCAAGCGCCAGACATACCAATTTGACTGGGACGCCGTTCTCAGAGTTATAGCACAACCTGGCAGCAGATGGATCTATAGAAACCATCGATCCCGACCTAAGGAAATATTGGCTTTAGCACTCACCTTGGAGGCTCGAGTATGGGCACAGATCATGTCCCATTATGTCTTTCCGAGCACTCACGAGTCCTCCTTCACTGCAGATATGGCTATTTTACTCTGGTGTATCCTTATAGACCAGCCTCTCAATTTACCAAGACACATCCGGAATGCTATGGGACACGTACAGATTACAAGCAACCTACCTTTTCCTGCCTTGGTTTCAGATCTAGTCTCAGCAGCCAGAGTCTCCTACAAAGCTGGGGACACCAAGGCCATGATTCCATGGGATGATCAGTACGTCCCTAACGGGAAGTATATTAGACCTCCAGCAGCAACTATTAACCGGAGCACAGAACCAACAGAACATATCCCTTCTCCTTCCACATCACAAACACCTTCAACAAACCAACTGCTCCATCAGATACTTGAGAGGTTAGACTGGCTTGACCGGCAAGGAAAGCGAAGAGAACGTCGTAACAAGCACAGATTTACATACCTCAAGGAGCTACTTATTGGTAATAGCCCACCTGAAGAAGACCGAGACACCCCAGACTCCACTTCATTTACCAGCACAGGGAGCGATAACAGTTCCGATTGTGGAGATGCTGTTACCAGCCCCCCTTTGTTCCTGACAGATGGCACCGAGGACGGTGCCAAGCTTTAAGTGTGGGGAGGTCGGTGATAAACCCATATTTTATGATGTATTTTGTGCTCCATTTAAGTAATTTATTCAATCCTTCACCCACTTATTCATGTAAATTGCATGGTTTTACTTTTCCTTCCTTATTATGTGATATATGTGAAAAACATGTTTCCTATGCTTTAAAAATATTAATTTTGATTACCCTTTA
Organism: Arachis ipaensis; assembly: GCF_000816755.2. Classification (NCBI taxonomy): domain Eukaryota; kingdom Viridiplantae; phylum Streptophyta; class Magnoliopsida; order Fabales; family Fabaceae; genus Arachis; species Arachis ipaensis. The sequence goes on along the minus strand of NC_029791.2, from coordinate 64,317,584 downwards.
TTACCATTCGATGCCGTGATTTGTGTGTTAAGTATTCTCAGATCTCCTAAGGCAGGAATAGCGTAGAGGATAGAAAGGAAACATACAAAAATAGAAGGAAAGCACAAAAATGGAGTTTTGAAGAAAAGGGCAACGACGAGAATGCGTGACTGACGCGGACGCGTACCCTGAGCAGAACGCAACTGACGCGTACGCGTGACCGAAGCGAACGCGTGACAAGGAAAACTCCCAGATGACGCGACCGCATGACCCACGCGGATGCATGACAGACGCCATGCACCAGAATCTGCAGAAAATGCCCCCAGCGATTTCTGGACCCTTTTTCAGCCCAATTCTGAATCCAGAAACACAGAATATAAGCCAGAGAATGGAGGAATCAAAGGAGAACATATCATACATCCACTTTTTATATTTTAGATGTAGTTTTTAGAGAGAGAGGTTCTCTCCTCTCTCTTAGGTTTTAGGATTAGGATTCCTCTTAAAGGATTTAGGATTTCAACTCTTTCTCAGGTTCAATATTCCTTTTACTTTATATTTCTCTTTTACTTTCAGATACTCTAATGCTTTTATTTAATTACTTATGTTGCCAAGTTGGCTTATGAACCATTCATGTTAGGATTTTCTTTATTTAATATAAATTGAGGTATTTCAGATTTATGATTCTTATTTAGCTTTTTATATTCTTGGCTTTAATTGATTAACTGGATACTCTTGAGTTATCAAACTTATCGTGATTGTTAATTGTTATTTTCGCTAATTGATTTGAATTCCCCTAACTCTAGTCCTTTCTTAGGAGTTGGCTAGGACTTGAGGATCTAACTAATTAGTCCACTTGACTTTCCCTTGCTTTAGTAAAGGTTAACTAAGTGGGATTAAAACTCAATTCTCATCACTATCGATAAGGATAACTAGGATAGGACTTCCGAATTTTCATAACTTGCCAAGAGTTTTATTAGATATTAATTTATTAATTCCTGCAATTTATTTTCCTTGTTCAAACCTTTTAAAACCCAAAAACACTGTTCTCCATAACTAATAATAAGAACACCTCCCTGCAGTTTCTTGAGAAGATGACCTGAGGTTTGAATACTTCGGTTTATAAATTTTATTGGGTTTGTTACTTGTGACAACCAAACGTTTGTACGAAAGGATTTTCTGTTGGTTTAGAAGCTATACTTGCAACGCGATTATATTTGTGAATTTCTTTACCGATAGAAAAACCCTTCGTCAAAATGGCGCCGTTACCGGTAAACTGCAAACGTGTGCCTTATTATTGGTTATTGTAAATATTTTTCTTTTACTTGTTTATTTGTTTTTATTTTTTCTTCCCTTTTATTTCTATTAGCCACTATGAATTCTCACCCCTCTCGCTTTGAGTTTAGTTCTAAATTTATTGAAAGGAGTGGAAGCTATAATAGGAATATGCATCAAGGTCTAAGAAATCAAAGATGGATGGAGCCAAGAGGATCTGATTAACCCTTTAGGCAACAACACCCTCCAAGATATCATGGGTAAGGACCACTCTACAATGCATATCAAGCTGATAGATATGGTGGACCCCCTTGTAATTACCAACAAGCCCCACCCTGTGCTTATAGACCATCCTCTCAATGTAGCTTTGAACCACCACACTCACAAATTCCTTCTCATCATTCACCACCGTATGACCCTTATCCACCACAATCCCAATCCAATTACTCCCAAGAACCACCACATTCTTATTTTGAACCCTCTCCCCCAACCAATGAACCCTCATACCCACCCCAACCTCCAATGGATGACAAACTTTGTGTTCTTCTTCAAGGGAAAGTGAAGATGCAAAGGGACGTACTGGAATATAGTTTGCTTGAAACAGATGGCCAGCTTAGAGCTCTCTGCGGCTTTAAGAGTAAGAGGAAAATGGCTCGTACTCAGAGCTGGTGTACAAGATTCAATAAGGTTCTACGCTTCAATTCGAAGTGCACGGATTGGTATCAAGTTCAATTGAATAGGTCTCGGAAGGCGTTTGGTCATCTTAGTGAGAATACAATTTCTAAACCGCCCGGATGGAAGAATATAGATCAAGACAAAGGCGGATTTAAAAGCAAAGTTTGGGATCCTGGAATCTATTTTGACATTCGTCACCCCGGGAGCCTGAGAATCCATTTGAAGCTGCTCAGAAGCTTTACATGCCTAGTTTGGGACCCCGGAGGCTGTTGGCATTCCAAACATTGGTGGAGATTTTTGGATGAATTTAAGCATAAGCCACCATAACAGGAAGCTCATCAAATGTCCAACTTAAGGACTTTAACTAAAAGTGCTAGGTGGGAGACAACCCACCATGGTATGATCGTTCCTGTTTCAATTTTATTTTGTTATGTTTGTTTTTATGTTATTTTATTTTCATTGAACCTGGAATTATTCATGGCATCTACACTAGCACTGCATATTGCATACTGCATAATTGCATAAAAAAAATGGCACCCCACGCGAGCGCGCAGGCCACGCGTGGGCGTGAGAAAGAAATCGGTGTAAAGATCCAACACCCAGAAAGTTGGGCTGGAATCGTGCAGCTGGTGTGCGTTTAGCACAAAATGGCCCACGCGTTCGCGTCCCTGACGCGAACGCGTCATTTGCAAAACACTCATCCCACGTGAAAGCGTGAGCGACGCGTCCGTGTCGCATGGATATTATGGCCCCTTAAATGGAGACAGAGAGTTGCGCTGAAACAACGCTGGAAGTGTGCGTCTAGCATAATTTTTAGCGACGCGGTTGCGTACCTCACGCGTCCGCATCACCCATCCTTTACCCAGCCCATGCGATTGTGTCAATCACGCGACCGCGTCGTACCCATTTCACCCTAGTCACGCGATCGCGTGCTCCACGCATTCGCGTGGATTCAAAATCACTAACCCCATTTTCACGCGAAACCCTACCCGTCGTGCCCCATAACCCCCCCTTCTTCTTCTCTTCTCTGCAACTCCCTCCCTCCTCTGCAACCACCACCACAGCACCCAACCACCCAGCTCCGACCACCGCGACCGCCACACCACCCCCAACATCACTTGTAGTTATTTGCTTATTTTTCAGATTATGTTCGAATTAGGCTAGTTAGAGATGCATGATTGTAGTGGATTCTAGGTGGTTAGGTAGCTATGATGTGGTTAGTGGATTTAGGCCTGATAATTGCGCAATTCTTGTTACTTGTTTTATCTATTTCGCAATTCTGATTTTGCTGTGATGTTCATATTGTTCATACATTGTTCTTCCATGTTTCTTACTGTTGTTACACTGCTCTTTCATGTTCATGTTATTTGTGTCTATTTGCAGCTTTATTTAAATTCATTTGAACTGTTTTTTCTTGTTGTTTATTACCCGGGAATGTCCAATTTTAGCCGAAATGCTGCCCAATTTTCTGCAAATTGTTTCATTTTCATTCATATATTGGTTTTGGCAATTTTGCATTTTGCATTACTTAACTATACCCAAACCAATTCATGAATGCACGGGCTTGTATTCTTATTCCTTTCGATTCCCTGGTTAATTAATTGCATTATTGATGATTTCATTTTAGTTTTAGCTGCTCCTGTATCTATATGAATTATCATCAATAACCTGATAGCCTCACTTGAATATGTGTTGACTGTTCTTTAAATTTCTGAATCTCTTGTTACAATGGAAACCATTAATCATGCCACTTGCTTTAACTTTCTTTCTACTAACTCAATACTTTAACTTTCTAACTACCTTTTTCACTCCTAACCATTTTAAACTTTCAAACTTCTCTTTTCGGTTTTTAGCTAACTACTTTAACTTTCTAACTCAAGGCATGATTACTATCTTTTCCTTGTTAACTTGAATTCCACATATCCTATGTTTTAGATTGCACTTTTTCTTTTCAGACTTTTTCACTCGATTACAATCCAAATTGCACATATATTCAACTCATTTCACGCTTTCTCTTGCTCTTTTGCCACTCTGTGCTTATATTGCTAGTATTCTATTTGCCTACTTATTTTCCTGCTTTGTTCTTCAATTATATCCTGGAATTTCTGCTTTTCGGGATGTCTGACCCTCAGAGCAAAGGAAAAGGCAAAGCAGCCACTGGCAAAAGGAAAAGAGTTGAATCCTCTATGTCCATCCTCGACATTATGCATGACGACTTCTGGCGGGAAAAGTACTTTACCCCGCAGGAGAAGGCTGACCAGCTCCTCACTGCCAATGATCTAGTTAAATTTGTAAACAGATACTGTGAGCTAAAGTATCCAGTGTTTGCCACTTCCAGGAACCTGTACCTAGGAAGAACTCTGAAAATTCCAGAAGAACTACAGCAGTACACCTCCAAACAGATAAAACAGAGAGGCTGGTTCTTCTTGGAACGAAACTTGACAGAGGTCAATGCTTCCTGGGTTAGAGAGTTTTACTGCAACTATTTCAAGACTTCCCTGGATGCAATGCACCTTAGAGGGAAACAGATTTTGGTCACTGAGGAAGTTATTGAGAACATCATCCACCTTCAGCCTAAGTCAGATCAGCTTGACGGTTACCAAAAGGCTGAAGAGGATATGCGCTTTATGAGATTTGACTGGGATGCTGTCAAGCAGAGGATAGCCCTTGATCCTACTGTCCCATGGGTCATGGAAAAGAACACAGTGATGCCTAAGGAAATCAAGCTGATTTATCTGAATGATGAGGCTCGGCTCTGGCACCAGATTCTGAGCAACTATGTGATGTCAAGCACTCATGAGACAGAGCTGCCTGCTGCTATGATCACCCTCATCTGGTGTGTGATGGAGGGTAAGAACCTGTATCTCCCACGATTCATCCGGTATTACATGGCCAGGATCCATGTGAGAGGCACTCTCCCTTTCCCTTATTTGATCACCCAGCTCGGCCGTCGAGCTGACGTGCCTTGGGAGCTTGCTAATGAGAAGCCACCTGCTGCGGACCGCAAGAAGATTATCCCTCACAGCAGGAAGTTTCAGGCTTTAGGCCACAGACCCACATTCCTCAGCGCTTCTGATGAGACAGCCACACCTTCAGCTGCCCTTTCTACTTCCACTACTACACCAGATATCACCATTGCACCTCCACCTGCCTCAGAGCCCATTTACCACCTTGTGCGCCGCCTATTTCAGCAGCTAGACAAGATGGAGCACCGCAACCAGCGGCGATATGAAAGATCTGAGCGTCGCAACAAGTGACGCTATGAGCACCTCAAGTTGATGATCCGATCCGGTAGCGACATCCCCTCCGAGCCTGACACCCCTTCTGATACATCTGAGGTGGCAGAGGATGATCACGAGGAGGAGGCACCTACCCAGGCTGAGCAGGCAGGACCAGAGCAGGCTGCGCCACAGCATCAGGAGCCACACCAGATTCAGGCCGCAGACCCAGAGATTCCTCTACAGTCAGTGCCTCCACTACAGCAGACAGACCCTCCTACACTTATCCAGCCTGCAGACCTTCACGCCACCACAGAGACTCCAGTAGCCCACCCTTCCGGTGATGACACTTCTTCACACCCAGCTTGAGTGAGCATCGAGGACGATGCTATATTTTAAGTGTGGGGAGGTCGCCATCCCTGGCCTATCTTTTTGGTGAACCACTACAGACTCTTTTTTATCTTATTTTGTTTATTTTTCTGTATTTTTATTTTTATTTTTATTTTTATTTTTATTTTTCAGTACTTACACATTGTTCTTTTGCTGTATTTCTACTTTATTTCCGCATTTTGCACTTTAGTTTATATCTTGGACATTTAGCTTAGTTTGCAATTCTAAACTTATTAGTTATAGAATACGTGGATTAATTAGTATAGTTTACCCTTTTAGCATATAATAGTTTAGTTTAATTGAAAATAAAAGGAGTAAACTAGAAACTTTAGTAATTTAAAACAATCCACACACCTTGTATATATAGCATTACATGTTAGTTAGTTAACAACATTTCATCAAGGAGGAACACTAAGATTTTAAAAGCCACACTAATATTTACATTGAGAATAATGGGAACTCTTGATTTCTACTTGCATGACATACATAACTGATATATGACTTTTGAGCTGGAGAACACACAGCCTGTGAGTCTCGAGCTTAATTGTATGGTTACATTCAAACCATAAATTTCATTCCTGTGTGTTTTGTCCTTCTTTTTCATTCTAATGTTCTTTACTTTGTTTTAATCTATATGTCCAATATAGAATATAGATACATACCAAGAGATGATTGAGGCCATCATTTGAATTTTTCCTCACTCATCCCAAATTAGCCTACCTTGTACATAACCCTTATTAGCCCCTTTGAGCTTTTTATTCCCCTCTTGTTCTATAACCACATTACTAGCCTTAAGCAGAAAAACAAAATAAAAATCCAAGTTGAATCCTTGGTTAGCTTAAGATAGATATTGTGTACAATTTAAGAGTAGGGAATTTTATGGGAACATGGGATGATAGAAACAAAGTAGGAATTTAAAAAGAATAAGTTGTTTCAAAAACAAAATTTGGGAAGCATGCTCATGAGAAATCAAAACAATTGAATTACCATGTGCATAGATTTAAAAAAAAAATTTCCCAAATGCAAAATAAAAATCAATGCACAGGGGACAAAATTTAATTTAATGCATGAGCTTGTAATACAAAGTGGGAAAATTTGGGTAAATAGGGAAAGGAACTTTAAAATTATATAAAGTATGTATGTTAGGTGATATCTTAGACTAATCAAGGATTCACTTATTAGCTCACTTAGCCTTATACATATACCCTTACCTTTACCTTGGCCCCATTACAACCTTGAAAAAAAACCTCATGATTTTTGTATGTCTGTATTCCATATTTGTTGATTGGTTAGATGAAGAACAAAGTTTTAAAAAGCAAGGATAGAAAAAGAATAGAGTGATTAACCCAATAAACACTGAGTGACTAGAGAGTAAACACAAAATCCAGTGAGGGTTCAATATCTCATCACCATATATCTCTGCTTGATTGTTAATTGTCTTGCAAGTCTGTGAAATACTTTTACCCATCTCAATTGTAAAAGTGCTTTAACATTATCTAGGGTTTGGCTATGCATATATGATTCCTTGAGGATATGAATTAATTTAACTACATGTAAGCTTTATATACAAGTGAATAATAACTAGAATTACATTTCTCATTTAGGTAGTTGCATTTAAAATAGAATGCATTGCATGAGATTTCCCCATTCTAACTTTACCCTTTCTCTTGGATTTAGCATGAGGACATGCTATTGTTTAAGTGTGGGGAGATTGATAAACCCATATTTTATGATGTATTTTGTGCTCAATTTAAGTGATTTATTCAATCCTTCACCCACTTATTCATGTAAATTGCATGGTTTTACTTTCCCTTTCTTATTATGTGATATATGTGAAAAACATGTTTCCTATGCTTTAAAAATATTAATTTTGATTACCCTTTATTACCATTCGATGCCGTGATTTGTGTGTTAAGTATTCTCAGATCTCCTAAGGCAGGAATGGCGTAGAGGGCAGAAAGGAAACATACAAAAATAGAAGGAAAGCACAAAAATGGAGTTTTGAAGAAAAGGGCAGCGACACGAACGCATGGACGAAGCGGCCGCGTGCCCAGCGTGAAGAGGCAGCGACGCGAACGCGTGACTGACACGGATGCGTACCTTGAGCAGAACGCAACTGACGCGTACGTGTGACCGAAGCAAACGTGTGACAAGGAAAACTCCCAGATGACGCGACCGCGTGACCCACGCGGACGCGTGACAGACGCCACGCACCAGAATCTGCAGAAAATGCCCCCAGCGATTTCTGGACCCTTTTTCAGCCCAATTCTGAATCCAGAAACACAGAATATAAGCCTGAGAATGAAGGAATCAAAGGAGAACATATCATACATCCACTTTTCATATTTTAGATGTATTTTTTAGAGAGAGAGGTTCTCTCTTCTCTCTTAGGTTTTAGGATTAGGTTTCCTCTTAAAGGATTTAGGATTTCAACTCTTTCTCAGGTTCAATATTCCTTTTACTTTATATTTCTCTTTTACTTTCAGATACTCTAATGCTTTTATTTAATTACTTATGTTGCCAAATTGGCTTATGAACCATTCATGTTAGAATTTTCTTTTTTTAATATAAATTGAGGTATTTCAGATTTATGATTCTTATTTAACTTTTTATATTCTTGGCTTTAATTAATTAACTGGATACTCTTGAGTTATCAAACTTATCGTGATTGATAATTGTTATTTTCACTAATTGAATTGAATTCCCCTAACTCTAGTCCTTTCTTAGGAGTTGGCTAGGACTTGAGGATCTAACTAATTAGTCCACTTGACTTTCCCTTGCTTTAGTAAAGGTTAACTAAGTGGGATTAAAGCTTAATTCTCATCACCATCGATAAGGATAACTAGGATAGGACTTCCGAATTTTCATACCTTGCCAAGAGTTTTATTAGATATTAATTTATTAATTCCTGTAATTTATTTTCCTTGTTCAAACCTTTTAAAACCCAAAAACACTGTTCTCCATAACTAATAATAAGAACACCTCCCTGCAGTTCCTTGAGAAGACGACCCGAGGTTTGAATACTTCGGTTTATAAATTTTATTGGGTTTGTTACTTGTGACAACCAAACGTTTGTACGAAAGGATTTTCTGTTGGTTTAGAAGCTATACTTGCAACGCGATTATATTTGTGAATTTCTTTACCGATAGAAAAATCCTTCGTCAATCAGTTAGTACCTGACTTCCGGAGGTAATTTCTCTTTCTTAGCACCAATAAATTAGTAATTTTTCTTTTGTTAGGATAGGATAGATTGCATAATAATAGGTAATTGCATGCATGTTCTATTTGGTTGAAAAATAATATGTTTCTTTTCAAGACTTTAGTTTGAAAATTTTTACTAATTTAAATCAAAACCTTTGTGTTAAACTTGTTTGAAGATTGTATTTGGAACATGAATTATAGCAAAGAACACACAATCTGTAAGACTTGAGCTTAATTACATGGTTACATTATTTAACCATAATATTTTATTCTTGTGTGTTTGCTTCTCTATGACTGTAATCTACATTTTGATCCATCCTATATGTCCAATGTTTAATGTGTTATATGCATGCATATGATTGAGGCCATTATTTTATTAGCTCACTTATCCCAAATAGCCTACCCTTTTATGTCACCTTTGTTAGCCACTTTGAGCCTTTCAATCCTATTTGTTCTATATTTTACCACATCACTAGCTTTAAGTGGAAAAACAAATTAACTACCCCAAATTGAATCTTTAGTTAGCTTAAGATAGAAATTGTGTGTCAATAAAGTGTGGGAAAGCTGTGGGAACATGGGTTAACAAGGGAATGTGTTATGTATTTACAATTGATAAAATATTGGGAATTTGGGTACCTACTCATGTGAAACTAGAAAAATTAAAAATCCAGGTGCATTGATAAAGTTATTTTCACTTTCACTTTAAAAAAAATCCAAAAATATGCAAGTAATTAAGTAATTAAATAAATGAATAAGGGGACAAAATTACCCCAATGTTAAGTTTAATGAAAAATTAATGCATATGTGATACAAGTTAAGAGAAAAGTTGATGCATGAGTATATAATACAAAAGTGGGAAAATTTTGGGTAGCTAGGCATGAATTCAAAAGTATGTAGAGTATGTATAGGTGAAAGCTTAGGTTGATCAAGGATTCAATTTATAGCTCACTTAGCCATATATATATCCTCACCTTTATCTTGTCCCCATTACAACCTTGAAAAGACCTCATGATGTTTACATTGGTACATTAAATACTTGTTGATTGGTTAGATGAAGAACAAAATTTTAGAAAGCATGACTAGAGAAGAGTAGAGTGATTAACCCCATACACTTGAGTTATTAGAGTGCATATACACTACCAGTGAGGGTTCAATGCTTGATTCTATGTTCCCTGCTTTCATGAGCTGTCTTCTTACAAGTTTACTTGTTTTTACTGTATGATTTTAATTAGTGATATTTGATTTATATTTGTCTTGAAGAACTTATTTACTTTTAACAAAGTAGGCAAAATCATTTTAGCATATAGTTGCATTCATAGGTTGCATTGCATTGCATGAGTCTTACTTTCCCTTATTTAGTCTTTTAATCTCCTTGAGCTAAGCACGAGAACATGCTAATGTTTAAGTGTGGGGAGGTTGATAAACCACTATTTTATAGTTTATCTTGTGTTTAATTGAGTATTTTTTATCAACTCTTTACTCACTTATTCATATAAATTGCATGGTTTTACATTTTCCTTCCTAATTTTGTTCTATAATTGAGAACTTGCTTCCCAAGCCTTTAAATTACCAAATATTAATTCCCCTTTATACCATTCGATGCCTTAATATGTGTGTTAAGTGATTTCAGGATTTATAAGGTAGGAATGGCTTAGAGGATGGAAAGGAAGCATGCAAAAGTGGAAGGAATACAAGAAGTTGAAGAAACTGCTAAGCTGTCCAGCCTGACCTCTTCATACTTAACTGACCATAACTTGAGCTACAAAGGTTCAAATGAGGTGGTTCTACTTGCGTTGGAAAGCTAACATCCGAGGCTTCGAAATGATATATAATTTGCCATAGTTGCTCTGAAGAAAAGTGATGCGCATGCATGAATCTGCGAAAAATCAGCAACCTATACGTAGCATAATTGGCCCCCAGCGATTTCTGGGCTATTTCTAACCCAGTTTTTGGCCCAGAAAATACAGATTAGAGGCTATAAAAGTGGGAGAATCCATTCATTCATTCACACAACATTCATTATTCACAAATTTAGGTTTTAGATGTAGTTTTAGAGAGAGAGAGGCTCTCTCCTCTCTCTTAGGTTTTAGAATTAGGATTTCTTCTTCTTCTCAATTCCAGGTTCAGTGTTTCTTTAAATTATTAATGCAAAGAGTACTTTTTTTCATTTAATTTTATTGTTTATTTAATTGCTTCCAATTTTATTTCAATTATCATCTTTCTTTTCTATTCCAAACTCCCAACAACGAAGATGGTATGCAAGATGGCAGAGTAGACTTCGAACTTGACATGGGGGTTGATTAAGAGGAGACACTTGAGTTGGAATGCTCAAGTGGATAGTTAAATTGAAAGTTGTTGGCTAATTCTGTATTTACTAACGCTAGACCTTCCCAATGGAGAGGACTAGGATTTGCGAATAAGAGTTTGCTCAATCACTTGACTTTTCTTTATTTAGTAATGGTTAACTAAGTGAAAATAACAACCTCTTTATACTACACTTGAGAGAATTCCAACAAGGATAGAACTTCCAATTAATCATTCCCTCAGTCAAGTCTTTTTATTTAGAATAATATAAATCTCTTTTAATTTTCATTGCTTTAATTTACAATCATATGCTTGTGCCCATTGCCCAAACTCCAAATTTCCCAGAAAACTCATAATCAATAATAAATACAGCTCCCTGCAATTCCTTGAGAGACGATCCGAGGTTTAAATACTTCGGTTGTGAATTTTATTGGGTTTTCTTAAGTGACAACCAAAACTTTTGTACGAAAGGATTATCTGTTGGTTTAGAAACTATACTTACAGCGAGAATTTATTGTGAATTCTAAACCATCAATATTTCGTTCGTCAACAGTCCTAGAATAGCCTGACACAAAAATAACTATTAGGCATTTACACACTATTATCAATGTTAGGCTACTATAATGCCAAATGTTATTTACCTTTGCAAGTATGGTGCCTTGAAATTCCTCAAAGAATTCGCTCCTATGTGCCTAATATAATGCATAGGTGTAGCTCTTCGAGGATCCCATGTCCTACTGCTATGGGCTTTGGCTGAACTAATAGACTTGTAACGGTTAGAAATAAGACCACACCATCCAAAGTCATGACATGTCTTCCGAAATTAGAAAGAAAAAAGCACCACGCATCAGCAGTCTCCCCTTCGACAATGGCAAAAGCAATGGGCACAATATTCTCGTTGCCATCTTGTGATACTACAACCATTTGAAATCCCTTGTAGTTTTCATATAAGTGTATGTCGTCTGTAAAATCCAACCAAACCATAGATAATTAAGCAATTAATTAAATATGGAAATAGGGTAAAAAAATATAACAATCAAAATTTGACAATTCCGATACGATATTTAGATTCAGTGAATTTTTCTGAGTCAAAAAACATAGTTTTCACTGTAAAAATGCGAAGTAATATTTTAGCCAACAGTACTGGCTTGAGTCCATCTGGTACTGCGTCTGGGGAAATTAATTATGAGTAAAGAGGGTAAAAAGTTAAAATTTAATTTGGGAAAAGTAAAATAAGTAAAAGTGAATTAAAACATTAATTTAAAGATTTTGGCCCAACATTGGACCAAAGGGCTAAACCGATTGGAACAGGCCCAAGTCCAACTTACATAAGCCCAAATTAATGAGCATTCAACTAATTCTCTCAAAGAGAAAGAGAGAGCTATGGAAGTGAAAAGAGAAGAGTGGGGTGAGGGTTCCACTATTCATCCTCCTCTTTAAATAACCATAACTTTTGATCTGGAACACCAATTAACGAGCTGTTTGCAGCCATGCGTCACCCTCGGTGAGCTCTTCAATTATATCTAGTTATTGTGGTGAGTGTTTCTAAGCTCTCTACCCAATTTTGTTTCCCCTTTTCATTTTAAATTTGGATTTTGAGAAAATCTTATAGTTTTGGTTATTTAGGGGTGCTCTAGTATGAGCCATTGATGTGTTTCATCAACAAATTCTATAGGTTCAGGTAAGGAACCCTCTAACCCTTGTAATTTATCAATTTTGTGAACCCTAGAATAATGTATATGTGAAATTGGTTATGTTAGTGTTGTTGGGTGAATTTGGAGCACTTGAAACAAGGTGTTAATGGCTAAAAGCTTATTGGTGTTGATTAAGAACCTTGAAAGCTGGAGCACTTGAAATAAGGTGTTAATGGCTAAAAGCTTATTGGTGTTGATTAAGAACCTTGAAAGCTTGAGTTGTGATGTGTTGGGTATGAACCGACGTCATTAAGGTACGGTTTAAGTTTTATTTAAATACCGTGTGGTGTGCTGTGAATTCCTAGGTTAGATACCCCTAGGAATAAGCTTGAATAGTATATTTGAATGTGTTGATATGTGTAGTGAATGTATGTAACACCCTACCATACAGTGTCTTATGCTTAAGTCATAATTCCGATATGGCAAGGTATTACGACCTCTAGAATTAAAATTTAGTACGTATAGTAGTATGAATAATTTATTATAACTAGGAGCCTTTGTAGAAAAAGGGGTAAACAAAAAAAATCGTAACTCAAAAGCGCAACACTCCGATCGATAACGTAACAAACAGGGATAAGCTAACGTGAGATTATATATATACAAAAGAGTGTAAAAAACGGGAATATCAAAACTCAAATCCGGATGCGAAGATAACCGGTCCGAGCAAAGCAATATATACATATAATAAAATAAGAAAACCCCAAAGAAAACCCAAAGGGACAAAAAAACAGAGAACCTAGTCTCCAAAATCCCCTCTAAGAGGAGTCATCACAGTTTGTATTATTCAATGGAGATAAAAGTATCTAAGAGAAATCATAAAATCAAAATAGAGTCCCGAAAACAAGGATCTTCGCTAATCCAGAAGTCTCTAACATGCCTCAACGAGAAGCCTCGCGTCCTGCATCTGAAAACCACAAAATTCGCATGGGTGAGAACCAGAGGTCCCCAGCATGGTAACAGTTCCCCATATATAACATGTAATAATAAAGGAAAGCCGAAGGCAATCCTAGGACTTCCTCCAGATAATATCAAAGCTTATAAACAAGCTAAACCATAAGTGAAAACTGACTAAAGATCCTTCAGTCTAACTAATACTTCCCTTTCCAATTCCTTCAGACCTCCCAACCACCAGCAGGAGTATAATGTAGCAAACACAGCTAAATCAAACAAGAGATATACAAATAGAAACAGATAAGGCATTTAGACAATTAGCAAGTAATATGCAGTCAAAATGGCAATCTCAAACAATTCATATAGTATGCATATGATGAATGCCTGTCCCTAGTGGCTGATGATATCATCCGTCGGTTATAGAGCCAACCCGACAAGTCCTGGTAGCTAACCATTGGACTGTCCCTCTGTCGTGTCTCCCCAACTCGAGTTATACTCAACAAATCGTGATCATAATCATGATCCATATCCATCACCCTCACTGGTGAATATTTATGGGGGTGAGCTCATCCGGGGCTTTCACAGTGCCCGGCCACCCTGACGACATAAGGTCAAAAGAGCTTCGAGTCTCAACCTGGAGCACGTGGTGACTAGCCATTGCTTCCTCCCAGGGAAACCCTCATCTCCGATAGTGGAAGTGCAAACATTCACAATTCATTCAATAGCATATACGCATTTATACTTAGCCATAATCATGGCTCCGCCGTAACACGGCAATGATCCAGCCATCCGGCTCACGGTTAAATCCATAACCAGCCTATTCATTAACAATTACGGCCCTTTGGCCCATGGCATAACAAGCACTTCCACCGCCATCCTCCGCATCTCACATAATCATCTTTGATCCTCGTTGATCATTCATTTTTCCCTTGCTTCACTTGCAAGTTACCACATTCACTAGCTCCTTGTCTCATTGCTAGGCATATCATAATGATTTAAGACATAAGTGGTGAGATCGGAGGCTTAGAAGTATGAAATTTGGCCTTTAAAACTCAAAAATCAACTTTAGGATGAAAATAGGGCCACGCATTCGTGCACTCCACGCGCACGCGTGGATGGCCATAAAACTCATCGACGCGCAAGCGTCATACACGCGGACGCACCGATTGAAAAATAGCCAAACGACGCGCAAGCGTCAGCCACGCGTACGCGTGGGTGCTCTTGCGCCACAGGCACAAAACTAGCACAACTCTGGCACAACTCTCAGGAAAATAGCTGGGCATTTGGTGCAGCACATCGACGCGCCCGTGCACCCCACGCGCATGCGTAGATGGTGCTTTCTTGAAGAACAGCACGTACGCGCCAAAATCTCAACATTTTTACTTATGAAACTCGAAATCAAAGCTGGACATTCGAAGAGCAAAACGTAGCTTACCTCAAGATTGATTGTATGGGTTTTGTAGAGCTCTCCGTGGTGAACGTGTGGCCGCAAACGGTGCGGCAATCGGAGCTCTAGATCAAAAGTTATGGTGGTTTGAAGATCAAATGAAAGAAAGAACTTGAGAGAGTGTTCTTCCCTCCATGGCCTCCATTTCAGCGTGTTTCTTGAGTGTAGTGAGGAGAGAGAGTGCTGAAATGAGTGTATTAGGTTTAGTTTAGTTGGGCCAAGGGCCCAGTTTGGGTCCGGTTGGCCCGGTTTGGTCCGTTCGGTCCAATCTTGGTCCGATTTCTATAAAATTGGTACCGAAATTCTCGTCTCAATCTCCTCTATCATCTTTAGCCATAAAAATCACATTTTTGACTTTCTAGAATAAATTCTCATTTATGGGTTAATTAGTCGTTAATTAACCGGGTTTTATATTTTACCCACCTAATTGGGAATTTTTCCCACAAAATTCAAATTCAATTACCTGAGAATAAGTGCGGATAATCCAATCGCATCTCCGACTCAAGTTCGCAAGTGTGTTCCTCAACACCGCCTCGACTCCATGCCACTTTGACTAATGAAACCTCTTTTCCACGCAACCGTTTGATACTAGCATCATCAATTCTAACTGGAGCCACTGAAAGCGTCAAATCTTCCCTTAACTGAACCGATTCAGGTTCTAACACATGGCTAGCATCAGGAGTGTACTTCCGAAGCTGCGACACGTGAAACATGTCGTGCAGGTCCGAAAGATAAGGTGGTAGAGCCATCTGATATGCCACCGGTCCAACCCTTTCCAGGATCTGAAATGGACCGATGTACCGAGGATTCAACTTCTTTGCTTTAATCGCCCTACCTACTCCCGTGGTTAGAGTAACCTTAAGGAAAACATGATCTCCTTCCTCAAATTCCAAGGACTTCCGCCTCTAATCAGCGTAACTCTTCTGGCAACTCTGCGCCGTAAGCATCCTATCTCAGATTTTCTTGACTTGTTCAGTGGTCTCAGCTATCATCTCCGGCCCCAACAATCCTTTCTCTCCAGCTTCATACCAACATAGCAGAGATTGACATTTTCTCCCATACAAAGCCTCATACGGAGCCATTCCGATACTCGCATGGTAACTATTATTGTATGCAAACTCCACTAACGGCATATATCGATCCCAACTCGCCGGCTGGTCCAGAACACAAGCTCTCAACATATCCTCTAGTGTTTGGATCGTCCTCTCGGATTAACCATCTGTTTGAGGATGGTAAGCCATACTCAAGCTTAGTCGGATTCCGAAAGCTTTCTGAAATGCACCCCAAAACCTCGAAATGAAGCGAGGATCTCTATCAGAGATTATAGTAGCCGGTGAAGTCTCACAATCTCCTTTATGTACAACCGTGCTAGTTCCTCAAGGGTGTAAGTCATCCGAATGGGTAAAAAGTGGGCTGATTTCATTAGTCGGTCCACAATCACCCAGATAGCATCAAAACCAGTCCTAGTCCTTGGCAATCCTGACACAAAGTCTATTGCAATACTTTCCCACTCCCATTGCTGAACCTCTAAAGGTTGCAACATTCCGGAAGGTCTTTGATGTTCAATCTTTACCTTTTGACAGATTAAGCACTTTGAAACATATTCCGCCACATCATTCTTCATACCCGGCCACCAAAACATCGCCTTTAAATCATGGTACATCTTAGTACTTCCCGGGTGAATGGAGAATCCGCTTTTGTGTGCCTCCTTTAAGATATCTTGCCTCAAAGTGCCAATATCTAGCACAATGATCTTACCTTTGAATCCCCATAACCCATCTTTTTCTTCCGACACTCTCCACTGTTTTCCTTGCTCAATAGCCGGTAACACCTTCCATAATGCTTCATCATTCTCATGGGTCTTTAGGAGTTCGGACTTAAAGTCACTTGAGATTTCTAATCGGCTCAAACACAAAGTTCCAGATACTTCTTGAGCACCAATTTTTAGACTCTCGAATCCCTTGAGCAACTTCTCTTCTTGAAGCATCATCCAATCCGCATATAACGACTTCTGACTTAACGCATCCGCCACTACATTCGCCTTTCCCGGATGGTAATTCAACTCAAAATCGTAGTCTTTCAATAATTCCATCTACCTTCTCTGCCTCATATTAAGCTCTTTCTGATCAAAGAGATATTTCAAGCTCTTGTGATCGGAGAAGACTTGGAACTTAACCCCATAGAGATAATGCCTCCACACCTTCAAGGCAAACACGACCACAGCGAGTTCCAAATCATGTGTAGGGTAACTAACTTCATGAGGTCTCAACTGTCGTGAGGCATACGCGACCACATTATGATGCTGCATCAGCACGCATCCTAGACCCTTTAATGAGGCATCACAGTACACCTCAAAAGGCTCGTTCGGCTCAGGTAACACTAACACAGGTGCAATGGTCAAATTTTTCTTCAATGCCTGAAAGCTCTCCTTGGACTCAGGAGTCCAAACAAACGGAGTGTCTTTGCGGGTTAACTTTGTCAATGGCAAGGCTAATTGTGAAAAGCCTTTGATGAACCTTCGATAATAGCCAGATAAGCCCAGAAAACTCCTTATCTCAGTTACTGTGATTGGTTGCTTCTAATCTATCACAGCCTCCACCTTAGCTGGATCTACAGCTATCCCCTTCTTACTCACCACGTGACCCAAAAACTTCACCTCACTCTTCCAAAACTCACACTTAGATAGTTTCGCATAGAGTTTCTTCTCCTTTAGGATCTGCAACACGATCCTCAAGTGTTCTGCATGCTCTTCTTCAGTCTTGGAATAAATTAGTATGTCGTCAATGAAGACAACAACGAATTTATCCAGAAACGGACGGAACACTATGTTTATATAATCCATGAATACTGCATGAGCATTTGTCAACCCAAAAGACATTACAGTGTACTCGTAATGACCATAACGAGTCCTGAAAGCGGTCTTAGGGATATCCTCTCCCCTCACCCTTATCTGGTGATAACCAGATCGCAAATCGATCTTGGAGAAAACCCCAGCTCCTTGTAACTGATCCATGAGATCATCAATCCTCGGTAACGGGTACTTATTCGTTATCGTGACCTTGTTCAGCTGCCTATAATCCACATAGAGCCGCATACTCCCGTCCCTCTTCTTTACCAGTAACATTGGCGCACCCCACGGTGAAACACTTGGTCGAATAAAATTCTTACCCAACAGATCCTCTAACTGAGACTTTAGCTTGGCCATCTCTAACGATGACATTCTATAAGGAGCACTTGAGATTGGTCCCACCCCAGGCACCAATTCAATAGCAAACTCGACCTCTCGGTTAGGTGGAAATTCATCAATATCATCAGGAAACACCTCCGGAAACTCACGCACCACTGGAATCTATTCCAACCTTTGTTCATCACCCGAAACACCCGCGGTTAACAACAGGATACCCTGACA
Source organism: Arachis ipaensis (assembly GCF_000816755.2). NCBI lineage: Eukaryota > Viridiplantae > Streptophyta > Magnoliopsida > Fabales > Fabaceae > Arachis > Arachis ipaensis. Next base: position 64,299,104 of record NC_029791.2, on the reverse strand, counting down.
TTCGATTCCGAAGCAGTTCACCATCATCGAATTCAAGTAACAATCATTCACCACGACCGGCCCTTATGTATCTTCCGGCATAAAGTATACCGACTTTGTAGAACAATCAAGCAGGGCATGGTTCTCAGATAACCAGTCCAATCCCAAGATAAGATCAAGACCGATCATCGGTAAGCAGATTAAATTATGGACAAAATCACGCTGCTTGAACCTAAACGAAACTTTCGGGCATCCTAGCCTAGTTACCATGGCTTCATGGGTAGCATTATACACTTTTAGGTCATAACCTAAAGTTACGATCTTTAATCCTAACTCATGGGCTTTCTCAAATGCAATGAATGAATGCGATGCTCCCGAATCAAATAAAGCATTCAAAGTTTGACCAGCCATTTCACAGTTACCTCGGATAAGTGCCTTAGATCCCTCAGCACCTATAGTTGAAGTGGTGAACACCCGACCAGTCTACTGCGCCTTCCCGGCACCTTATTTCTGCTTCTCCAGACAGTTTGGGACCTTATGTCCCACCTTACCACAGTAATAGCACAAGCCCCACCCGGCCTTGCACGGGGCTCCCGGATGGTGACTTCCACACCTAGCACAAGCTTGCTCATTCTGAGGCTGCTTTCCAAACCTTTTCCCTCGGGAGTTGTTGTTGTTGGGGCTCCTAAAAGAACCTCCCCTCTTGAAAGGTGGACCTCTAGGTGCAAAGCTCTTCCCTCGGTTCTGTGGGAATGATCCTTTGTGACTCCCTCTCTCAGCAGCTGCCTTCTTCACACACTCTTCAGCAACCCTACACTTGTTCACCAACACAGCGAAAGTTCTGATCTGAATTGGTCCCTGAGCTCCATTTCTGTCGTTGCCATGGTTGTTCATCTGTTGACCAAGAGCCTCAGCAGTGGCTTGCATAGCAGTAGCCATGTTCTCCAACGTAGTCATAAAGTTCACCGGGTCGTTAGGGTTAATCTCTGGCATACGAGCATTCGTATGACCTCTCCCACAGCCTCTACTGCGTCCACGAGGCGCCATCTGGTTCCTATACACACCAAACATTCGATATTAAGTTGATCAGTCTCAATATCGGAAGTCTAGTGCTTCAAAGTCCCAAATGTATGCTCATGAACGTTTATGCCAATTACATCAAGTAGATATACTAATAGCACTTAACACACATACAGAGAATGCACAGAAGTATAGTCAGTCCGTCCCTCAGGCTCTACAGGAACGAACTGCTCTGATACCATAATGTAACACCCTACCATACAGAGTCTTATGCTTAAGTCATAATTCCGAGATGGCAAGGTATTACGACCTCTAGAATTAAAATTTAGTACGTATAGTAGTATGAATGATTTATTATAACTATGAGCCTTTGTAGAAAAAGGGGTAAACAAAAAAAACCGTAACTCAAAAGCGCAACACTCCGATCGATAACGTAACGAACAGGGATAAGCTAACGCGAGATTATATATATACAAAAGAGTGTCAAAAACAGGAATATCAAAACTCAAATCCGGATGCGAAGATAACCGGTCCGAGCATAGTAATATATACATATAATAAAATAAGGAAACCCCAAAGGGACACAAAAATAGAGAACCTAGTCTCCAAAATCCCCTTTAAGAGGAGTCATCACAGTTTGTATTATTCAATGGAGATAAAAGTATCTAAGAAAAATCATAAAATCAAAACCGAGTCCCGAGAACAAGGATCTTCGCTAATCCAAAAGTCTCCAGCATGCCTCAACGAGAAGCCTCGCGTCCTGCATCTGAAAATCACAAAATCCGCATGGGTGAGAACCAGAGGTCCCCAGCATGGTAACAGTTCCCCATATATAACATGTCATAATAGAGGAAAGCCGAAGGCAATCCTAGGACTTCCTCCAGATAATATCAAAGCTTATAAACAAGCTAAACCATAAGTGGCAACTGACTAAAGATCCTTCAGTCTAACTAATACTTTCCTTTCCAATTCCTTCAGACCTCCCAACCACCAGCAGGAGTATAATGTAGCAAACATAGCTAAATTAAACTAGAGATATACAAATAGGAACAGATAAGGCATTTAGACAATTAACAAGTAATATGCAGTCAAATAGGCAATCTCAAACAATTCATATAGTATGCATATGATGAATGCCTATCCCTAATGGCTGATGATATCATCTGTCGGTTATAGAGCCAACCCAACAAGTCCTGGTAGCTAACCATTGGACTGTCCCTCTGTCGTGTCTCCCCAACTCGAGTTATACTCAACAAATCGTGATCATAATCATGATCTATATCCATCACCCTCACTGGTGAATATTTATGGCCACAAAACTCATCGACACGCAAGCGTCAAACGCGTGGACACGCGGATTGGAAAATAGCCAAACGACGCGCAAGCGTCAGCCACGCGTACGCGTTGGTGCTCTTGCGCCCCAGGCACAAAACTAGCACAACTCTGGCACAACTCTCAGGAAAATAGCTAGGCATTTGGTACAGCGCATCGATGCGCCCGCGCACACCACGCGCACGCGTGGATGGTGCTTTCTTGAAAATGTTTTGCGGCGGTTACGAACCACTGCTGCTTTCCAGGGCTAATTTGGGAAACTTTTCCGGTAGTTAGTTAACCGCCACTCTTTATTTTTGTTTAAAAAGTTGATTTTGCAGCATTCAACGGTAACCGCCGCTAAAGGTAATTTTTTTTCATTTAAATACTTTATTTAAATTTTGGGTTCATATGACAATCAATATTTATGAAATCTTTTAATTTAAAAACGTTGCGTATTAATTTACCTGATTATGTTTGCAATTACAATAAAAAAAACATACTTGACGTAAAATACAATCTAAGATATTCCAAATGATCCATATATATAGATGACAAAATAACATAGTTAATAACAATTTGTTCTCAAAGTGCACTGTTCATAAAGGAATAAAAAAATTAAATTCTTAAAAGATCTCTATTGTGCTCCACTCCCCAAAGAATTCAGCTGTGCATCAATTTCAGGTGGCAAAGTGTCTCCTTGCTGTTGGATTATGTATTTTACCAGATTCTCCATGGTCTGTCTCTTTGCCTTTTTTTTGTTGCCTCTGCCTTATGTTATGTTGCTGCTGCCTTCAATTCTATAATCTCCGCCTTTTGTTCTGCTACTGCTGCCTTCAATTCTGTAATCTCCCTCTGATACTCCTCAATTTGCACTCCAAAATTCGATTGTTATGTAGTGTTATGAATAATTTTGGTTGGACATGGTCCAAAACCTAACCCCCGAACTCGTCCTGAATACTCCTTTCCAAGAACTTGCGCAAGCGAATCAATAAGTGAAATCTCCTTCAAGGAACCATCTTGGCTCTCGATAATTGCAATCGCTTCCTACAGACATACCAGAGTTTGGTTATTGTGATTTTGAAGTTAGCAACATGAATAGAGCAAGAGATGTAAATCATTCTTAGCCAATACTTACTCCAATAACATGCGCATCATCGTTCATATACAAGCCATCCCTTTTTTTATGAGTCACAATAAACATCTCTCCTCTACTAATGCGCCTTCGCTGTTTCTTCTCCTATAATCACATTAAATATTTACACAATCATACATGTTACAAAAGAATATCATAAACCACAAAAAATGTATGAAAGATAATACACACACAATTACTTCTTCATCCCTTAGCCTCGCCGTTGTCTTAGAGCCCCCAGTATGTGTATAAAGTTGCTTCGACCGATTTAGAACATTTTATCTACACTTTTTCTATAAATAAAGACACAAATACAATTGATCATGCAAAGAATTTTAGAAAGTAATGACCCCTTAATAGTGCCCCATTTTTTTTAGGGTTAGAAACTTATTTGACTAGTTTTTTGGCTTTTTAATTCTATCACTTTCAATCAATTGTTTTATTCAGTTGTTCAAAATGTTTAGAATTGCAACACTAAATGGAGTATGAATTCAATGTTACTTACCTTCGTAGATTCCTTGAAACGATAGTTAACGAACCATTTCCACTGCTGTGCATTTATTCCTGATGGATTCCGCTTAGGATTTTCTTCAAAACTCTTTCTCTCGTCATAACACTTGTGATATAAGTTGTTTCGTGCTTCCTTCTAGATTTTTCCTAGCCTTTGAATCATTACCTTTTTTTCCCATGGTCATCCTCCTCATACAGAAAGGTCCGCTAAAAATTTGAGAAATAATGCAATGCATGTCAACAAAGGGAAAAATAAGGAATTTAATCTTATTTTTCATAAAATAATAAGCTACGAAATTTAATATTATACCTTGATTGTGTCGTATGCGTGTTCCTTCAAATCATTGTCCATTGTCTTCCAACTCTCTTCATTAATGGGAAAATGTTGAACGTTAGCACCCAAACTCCCTAGAAACCTACTTAATAATCCTGTTGCCTGACCGATCGCTTGTATCTCTGTATTAAACTCCAGAATAATTTGTCTACCAGGAGGAAGTACTATAGCATCCTTGATGCTCAAATTCATGGTTCTTGTGACGCCACCTTCTAAGAAACAAATTACAAGGTTTAGTTGCATGGTCGTTGCTTAAAAATTATATAGAATACCAAAGTCGTCCAATTATAATTAAATAATCTAGACTGCAGAAAAAATATTTAACGCTTACTACAACACTCCAATAATCCGTATCCTTGCTTTTATTGGGCTTGTTACGGCGTACAGCTTTTTCTGCGGCATATAAGTTATCAACATGATCATCCCATGACTCAACCTCATCAGCCTCAGGATCATAATCTTCATCCTCTGAAGATATTTGGGCAGGCTCAGCAACATTTTTAGTCTTTGTGAATCGTGCAGAAGCTTTAGCGGCATCTTTCTGAGTTGATGGTGCTAGCCGTGTCTCAATACGCAGTGGACAGAATGAAGTATTTTTTTCAAATGTCTGAGCACTGATATTTTGAGTGTTGTCAGTAGTGCCGGCATCGAGGATACAGTTGTACCACGGTTTCCTAGGCATATTTTCAAACCTTCACACAAACTAATGACATTTATTAGAGAGTAGAATCTACCAAAAAACCAATAATAAAATGGGAATAATTTTAAAATTTTAATGTAACTAAACAATTTACATGCCTAAACTAAAAATCACATGTATCATGAAAAATTGTGTTTATATTATTTCTTTGTAGTGATGCCCACTGAATTGAGTTCATAATTGAAAAAGAAAGTTGCAACAAAATACCACGATATTTGGATATTTTATTGTCATAGGAGGTGTTATGGACTCAACAAACAAAGCATCAACATTTTTAGGGACACTTTAATGGGTTAATTAGTTTAAGGTCTAATTATGTGGACACAGTAGCTTCTTGATTATATAAACATCAGAAGCTTCAAATTCTCAGTTGCAAATTTTCCCCTGGGAAATTTTCAACAACTTGTTAAACTGGGGTACTATTTTAATCTTTATAAGACATGGATGCATGTAATGATGAAGCTATGAAGAAGTTTCAGTCCCTTCTGGAAACATATATGCATATTCAGTTCCAAACTTTGCTTGCATAATATTGTTCTGTTTCATGTTTTATGATCTTACTACTGATTTGATCTAATGTTACTGACACAATACATACAATACCTTCTTGTTGCAGTGGATGAACAACACAAGAACACATTCCTGGTTTTGTTCTTCAGTCTCTCAGTTTTTATTGATTTTAGTAGATCTAATATTTCAATGTGTTGAGAAATGAGAATGAGAATGGCAATGGAACAGAGAAATCTGTACAAGCTAAATCTATGATGATCATAAATATGTTTAGATAACAAGTTTATATATTGTTTTTTTTCTGTTACTTTAGTCCTAATAAAATAAATTATTATAAATGATATATTTTTACCGAAAAGTTTGTTCCTTTAGCACATAATTTTACTTGGGTAAGAAGCCTTTGTTCACCTTGTTTTAGGTATGTCAGAAGAAAGAACCATTATAAACAAGTGAACATAGTTTCGTGGTTCATTAAATCTGAAAAAGGTTTGTACTTAAGCTCTGAAAGCTTGTTTATAATGCAGAATATGCACTAGGGTTATCCAAGAGAAACATAAGTACGTTTTCTCAAAGCAAGGGATGTTAATGTTCCCAAAGCACAATTTTCTTGATCGGATTTTGAGAAAATTAACTAAGGTTCTCGCTGAACTTGTTGAAAAAGCTTCTATTCTAGTTCTTTACTATTCGTAAATAAGTCTTAAATTAAATATAAATTTACATGAGTTTTACAATAAACTAAATCATAAATGAAAAACATAAATCATAACATGCATAACTCTTACAGAACCTTAACTAAAGGGAAAGAAAGAGATTAAAAAAAAAAGATGAAAGGTTTTTATGAACTATTTAAATAGTCTCTATTCTTGTTTTGTCTAAATTCACATGACAAAATTACGATAAGAATTGTTGTGTCTCTCCCATACAAATACACTTTTTAAAGAAGAAAGAAGAAAATAAAGAGAAAAAGTCATAAGTTTTCATGGATATAAGTTCTCTCTACTTCTTTATTTTAGTAGCTGTCACGAATAATTCTATATTATCATTGTGAAAACTTAAGCTTTAAAAATTTACAATGGATCAGAAAAATAGAGAGAATGGAGATAGAGAGAAAAAATCTGTTATGAAATATTTTTTTACTGAACAATAACAAAAAATCACAATGTTGGTTCTCTATAATCTTCTAATTATATGTTGTGTTGTAATTTATGTAACTCTAATTAAGTTGATTGACTAGTATCTCTACTAACAATAATTAAACTACAATAAGTTAACAGTTAACTAATTCTATTGTGTACTAATAACTTACTATAAATAGCAGCATAAAGAATAGTGGGTTTGACATTAGAAGATAAAATTCTTGAATAGAAGATGAGAGGATAATTTATACCCTTTTTGGCATTATTTTTACATAGTTTTTAGTATGTTTTTATTACTTTTTATTATATTTTTATTAGTTTTTATTCAAAAATCATATTTCTGGATTTTACTATGAGTTTGTATATTTTTCTGTGATTTCAGGTATTTTCTGGCTGAAATTGAGGGACCTGAGCAAAAATCTGATTCAGAGGCTGAAAAAGGACTGCGAATTCTTTTGGATTCTGACCTCCCTACATTCCAAGTGGGTTTTCTGGAGCTACAGAAGCCCAATTAGCACGCTCTCAATTGAGTTGGAAAGTAGACATTCTGGGCTTTCCAGAAATATATAATAGTCCATACTTTGCCTGAGATTTGATGGCCCAAACTGGCGTTCAAAGTCAGCCTAAAATATCTTAGCGTAAAACGCCCAAACTGGCACCAGAATTGGAGTTAAATGCTCAAACTGGCACCAAAGCTGGCGTTTAACTCCAAGAACAGCCTAAGCATGAAAAAGCTTCATTGCTCAGCCCAAGCACACATCAAGTGGGCCCCGGAAGTGGATTTCTGTACTATCTGCACTTAGTTACTCATTTTCTGTAAACCCTAGTTACTAGTTTAGTATAAAAACTACTTTTAGAAATTTATTTTAGAGTTTTTTGATCAATCAAATACTATCATCTATTGTACACGTTTGGAGGCTGGCCTCACAGCCATGCCTAGACCTTTCACTATAGTATGATTGTAAATCTTACCAAACATTCTACTTGAGAATTTTATTCTTATTAGATGTAACTTTTAAACTAATACTTTAAGAAATGAAATAATATTTAAGAATAAAAAAGAGGTGATTTGGAAGTTTTCAACATGGTCAACACCATACTTAAAGTGGCTCTACGACCATGATACTTTCTACTAGTTTTAGATATAAGTTTTGTTAGTGTCAACACTGTAACCTGCAGCTTTCATTATATCTAGTTGTTGAACATTTTTCCTTATCGGATACATTATAGAAATGCCAAATTAGATAATTTCAGAGGGTCCAATATTTTTTAAACAAGAGAATTAATCAATTTGTTAAAAAAATTATACAAAAAAGATTATTTTCTTTTAATTATCTTTTGAACTCCACTCATGTTATTGAGTTGCATTATTTTAATATGTTACCTTAAAATTGGTTTGCTAATCAAGATGTTTACCAAAATTGGCTCGTATCCACTTCTCCAAACTTGGTAACAAATTAAAGACCATAATCAGTAGGAACTTAACAAGAATGAGTTTTTAAAAGTTTTTTAAAAGAGTTTTCTCGATCATGTTACATAAAATTTTAAATGAGTTTTTTTAGTTCAAAGAAAGAAATCATCTTTAAAAGATAAAAAATAAGTGAGTTTTACCATTAAATCAATAAAATCAAAAGTGACATTTATTTTCAATTATTAATCTAAAGGGAAAAACATTCACTTTATCTTGCAGAGTGAGATCTTAATTCAAAAAATAATATGTTCTCTTATTCAACACATTTATATATTTTCTACTGCTGTATTTTTTTTATTTCTGTGTTCTTCAATACAACATACTTCAACAAGCACAAAAATAAAGCAGATAACAAAGGAAAAAATGTATAGCTGAGACAAAGAGTTAAACTTGCCTAATAGCTATCCAGAATTCACCACTAGCTTTTCCTACAACAACTTGCACCCACACCCAGATCAGCCCCACTTGTCACCAATGCACCAAGACTCCAATATAGTATCCATGTAGCAGAGCAGATGAAGATGTCAACAGCATATGCACGATCAGAAATACATTAAGAGAGAGTGCAACAATAAACAAAATTGAAAGAGAAAAGAGCATGAAATTCTCACCACAAATGCAGTGGAACAGTGATGTAAAGAAGGAACAGAGCCGCCCAAAATTACTAAAAGGGAAGCACGGTCACACCCTTCGAAAGAATAGCACCACCATAGAGCAGCAGCAAGACATGTACCAATGCACCCCAACTCCAATTTTATATTTACATAGTAGAGGAAAAGTTCAAAATCGGAGCAAAATTAATCAGAAACATATACATAGAGCAAAACCACAAATAAAATTTAATTAAAAATACACAAAAACTCACCACAAAATGCGAAACCAACTTATGGCTGATGAGGAACAAACAGCAAAAGGGTACAGCGGAGCAGATAGCGGAGATTGTGGCGGAAGAGCACGCCGAGGGTGGTAGGGCTGTGGCCCCAACAGACGGCGTGTGAATATGCAGTGAATGGGGTTTGACTTAGGTTAAGATTTTAGGTAAACTAGTGGTAGTTAAGGGTAATTTATGTTGGTGAAACTAAAATAAAAAAAATTGGGATTATTTCAAAATCACACCGTAGTATTAGACCTGATTTGTACTGGTAAAATAGTCCAAACTTTTGACCATTATATTAGTTTAAAATTTAAATTGATCCGTAAGCATCACCATGTTAATGCATTTTAAATAGTGAACTATTTTGCAAATAATGTTAAACTTCTATTAATAGGAATTGAGTTGTAATTTTGTTATGTTTATAATTTAAATTTCTTTATCTTTTGAGTAAATTAATTTAAAATGTAAAATTTTTTTTTTACTTAACAAACAAATTTAAAACTACTTCTTAAATGACATTAGGATATTATAATTCGGTTGAAATAGATATTTTATTTCACTTGAATTTCAAATTAAATTTGAACAGTTATAATTTTTTATTGATCAAAGGTAATATAAATATTTCTATTCTCTTTTTCGAACACAGACAATATCTTATTTTGAATTCTTCTTCTCGGATATCGTTCTCTAGAACCATTATCTACACCTTTTCATTTATTTATTTTTTAATTTATTGTCACATTCACCCAAGTCTTTGTTTTAGTACTCAACTCTATTCATTCCTTCATGTGCAACCATTGATCTTTACTCCAACCTTATGCAAAATATCTTTATATAAAAAAAAAAATCATTTTTCGCCATTTATGTTTTTTGTTTTCATGACCCATTTGAATTCGCTTTGCATATCTTGTTCAGGATTTCTCAAAATATTGGATTTACAAATTTTTTGTATTCTAACTAATTACTAGAAACAAAACACGTATGACGATTACGTTTATGTCTATTTTTTTATAAGCCATTCTAATTTTATTCAGTATATAAGTAAATGCTTTTAACTGTAATTTTTACCTCATACGTTAATTTTTACAAGTTAAAATTTTATCTATCAAGAAATTTATAATTTTTTATATGTACTTACAATTAGTACTTTAGTAATGATTTTTGTCCTTAATAAATTATTATTTGTGTAACTGAATTTTTCAGTCTTGCACACTACATTTAAAATAAACACGGACGCCTTTGTCGGAGCTCTGGAAGTCAACATCGTACCATGGTGGATGACATCCCTAAAGATTTGTACATATTTTCTAACTCTGAAGTCCTAGAAGATGAGCGACATATCAATGAGTGTGCAGCAGTCATACCTCCCCGATCTGATAGGGAAAAGCGTGTGGCCAGAGATGCGCATCCTTCGGATCCAGAAAGATGCAGAATAATCTCACAAGCACCCTGACTTGAAGCATCAGGGCTAAGAAATCCCGCAGAGATCATGGGACTTGTCCACGGACATCATGGCCGGTTGGAACAAGTGGAACAGGTTCTAAAACGACAACGAGGATCTGAAAGAATCCTAAGAAGGGAAGTACGACGACAAGGGAGATTAGAAGAAAAGCTGTTAAACCCGAAATCCGACTTAGTTGACTTTACCAACCAAAGAATTAACTTTGCCATGCATTCTGATCTCAATAAAGTTCAGGAAAAATACAAAGACTTTTTAGATTGAATTTATTTGTAATTTTTTGAATTCAGATATATCATTATCTTTTCTTGTATATTTATGATTGACTGCAAATATACAAGATCTTATAGTACACGAGGTTATTTAATTATAATAATTTGTTCACATCGTTAAACAATAATTTTAATTTTTCTAATTAATTTGATTAAACCTAAAATTAATCGAACGCTACTATAACGGTTTAACTTATTTAAGAATAGAGAAAATAATTAAAAACCATAACTTAGGAGGATTTTATATTTTTTCTTCCATTTAATTATGTTAAGTCCTTGTGAAACGATGCAACGCGTGGTTAAGTCATCCTGTCCTCACTGGTCCTTGTTGAGGATTTATACTAAACATTGGTAATCTAAATTTGTTATGGTCAACATAATGATTATACACAAAATACTTACTAGTGTTGTATTTAGCTCGACTTAGCTTAGAAATCAGATTAATTTTATTTTATATTGAACCAAATCTTGTCAATTTCAATTTTAAAAAAAAATAAGTTTCATATTTTGAAAAATTCATAACAAACCATATCTGATCATTTGGTTTTAAATTTTAAATTTTAAATTAAGTTTTGTAAACGATAACATTGCTACTTTTTCTAACAATCTATAATTGATGAAATCTATTTAAAAGGTACATAGTCACTGTTGCCACCGAACCATTTTTTTAGCTGTGCACAAACTAATTTTCCTATATTCTTTAATCATGATATTAACATGTGGTTAAAATATCATCTATATTTTCTTAAAATTGCATGTCAACCAAATCTAAACTGTTATAAAAATTTGGATTTCTTAAGCCTATATAAAGATTTGTATGCTGCCAACTATCAAAATTCTCAACTTGCAATGTGAAAGGTGTCAGGTTAGTTTTTCACCATACCTATCATTAATAACTTAAGAATTAATGTATTGAATATTGATAAACCACTATTTTATGGTTTATCTTGTGCTCAATTGAGTGATTTTTATCAATTCTTTCATACACTTGTTCATACTAATTAAAAGGTTTTATATTTTCCTTCCTAATCTTGTGCTATGATTGAAAACATGTTTCCTAGGGCCTTTAAATTGCTAATTTTAATCCTCTCTTATTACCATTTGATGCCTTGATATGTGTGTTAAGTGATTTCAGGATTTATAGGGTAGGAATGGCTAAGAGGATAGAAAGGAAGCATGCAAAAATGGAAGGAATACAAGAAACTGAAGGAACTGCTAAAGCTATCCAGCCTGACCTCCTGGTACTAAATCGACCATAACTTGAGCTATAGAGGTCCAAATGATGCGGTTCCAGTTGCGTTGGAAAGCTAACATCCGGGGCTTCGTAACAATATATAATTTATCATAGATTCCTAATAAACCATTATTTTATGATTTATATTATGTTTAATTGAGTGGTTTTATCAAGTCTTTACCTACTTATTCATATGATCTGCATGATTTTACAATTCCTTCCTAGTTGAGTTCTATGGTTGAAAACTTACTTCCTAGAAACCTTTAATTACTGTATTTTAATTCTCCTTTATCCCATTCAATGCCGTGATCCGTGTGTTAAGTGTTTCAGGCTTCATTGGGCAGGAATGTCTTAGAGAATGGAGAGGAAGTTTGCAAAAATGGAAGGAACACAAGAAACCAAGGAGATGACCAGCGAACACTGACGCGAGCGCATGGCTCACGCGAGCGTGTGAAATGAAGAAATCGTAGCGACGCGAATGTGTGCCTGACGCGTACACGTGGATAGGAGTCTGCACGAATGACGCGAACACATGAACGATGCGCTCGCGTGACAAGAAAAATTGCTGAACGACGCGAACGCGTGGACGACGTGTACGCGTGACCTGCGCAATCTACAAAATTAATAGAAAATGCTGGGGGCAATTTCGAGCCGTGTTTTAACCTAGTTTTCGGCCCAGAAACACAAACTAAAGCTAGGGAACATGCAGAGACTCAATACGCATTCACACATATTCAGATACATTGATATTAGGATTACTTTTAGTTTTAGATCTGAATGGAGATTAGCTTTACATTGATAGTTTATGCTTTTGCTTTGGATTTTGGATGTTGAAGAGTCATTACCTCCGTTGAAGACATTACTTTAGTTTGTTTCCTTATTCCTTTACTCCTTTCAGTTGATCATTGACCCTATTTAAATAAGTATGTTACATTTTGGATTTATTAATATATAGAGTTACTTTTACTTTTAATTAATTTTAATTCTCTATTTTATTTTATTTAATTTATTATGTTTTCTTATATTTTTATGAGTATTAAATCCATGTCAATGGATTAGATTTTCTACTTGACATGGGAGTTGATTAAAAAGAGACACTTGAGTTGGAATGATCAAGTGCTTAGTTAAATTGGACGTTGTTGGCTAATTCTGTATCTACTAACGCTAGACCTTCCCAAGGGAGAGGACTAGGATTTGCGGATAAGAGTTAGCTCAATCACTTGACTTTCCTTTATTCAGTAAGGGTTAACTAAGTGAAAACAACAACATCTTTACACTACACTTGAGAAGATTCCAACAAGGATAGAACTTCCAATTAATCATTCCCCCAGTCAAGGCCTTTTAATATTAATAATAATTCTTAGTTTATTTCTTTAACTTACAGTTATTTTAAATTGCTCATTATCCAACTCAAACTTTCTTGATAATTACTGATTAATAAATTAGCACCCTTTTCTGCAACTCGTTGGGAGACGACCTGGGACTCATACTCCTAGTATTTTTATTTCTAAAATTTGTGACAAATTTTCTAAATTGACAAGGCGGACCTTAGCTGATTAAGAACTATACTCATGACGTATTCTATAAGTTATTTCTTAATTAGACAACTTTTGCCTGCTGTTCAATTTTTGGCGCCGTTGCCGGGGAGTTCCAATAGTGTGCTAGATTATTAATTAGTGTACATATTTTATTTTATTTGCATATTTTATTTTTATTTTTGTTACCATGAGCTATATTTTTTCTACTTGAATGACGCATTCATTGCCTGATTCGAGCTTAGCCGCTTTTGATCCTGAAATTGAAAGAACTCTTTCACGTATTAGGCGAGCTCGACGTCAGTTAGCCTCTGAGGGTGGTGAAGTGATTGTTATCGATTCACCAGTCTCATCTGAGGGCGAATATGAACTGCCATCTGAGAGCGAGACAAGCTCCTTTACTATTGATCCAGTTAATTCACGTGCAGGTAACATGGCAGAACCTAGGAGGATTACCGTCCAGGAAGCTGGAGCCCCAGATTTTACACTACAACCATATCAAGTGCGTCATCCAAATCTGGCTGCAGATTTTGAACTGAAGACTGCACTAATCAACTTGATGCCCAAGTTTCATGGCTTACCTGCTCAGGAGCCTATCAAGCACCTTGGGGATTTCCAGACTGCCTGTTCTACTGTTAGGCGTCATGGTGCAGATGAAACTTCTATTCTGTTAACCACCTTCCCGTTTTCTCTTGAGGGAAAGGCGAGGGAATGGTACTACGCTCAACCTGAAGCAACTGTTACTAACTGGGATACGCTCAAGAGAGAATTTTTGGAAAAATACTTTCCATCTGAAGTCACAGATAGACTGAGAAAAGAGATCTCCTGCATTGTTCAAGGTGACTCGGAGACTCTCTGTGAGTACTGAGAGCGTTTTAAGAACCTTCTAGACGTATGCCCCCATCACATGATTGACAGACTAGTGTTGATCAGCTACTTCACTCAAGGCATGAACCCCCAAGATAAGACTACACTGTATGGTGCTAGTAATGGTTCTATGAAAAAGTACAGGACCGTAGATGAAGCATGGCAACTGATCAACGACTTAGCTGAGTCCACTAGGAATCACAGGCAGAGGTGCAGCCACTCAAAAGCTGTTGCAGAGGTTTCCTCTGGCGTTGAAACTACTGCTCTTAGAGTATATGTGAAATGACCAACCTACTGAAACAGATGCAGTTAAATCAACAACAAGCACAACAAGCTCAGCCTCTCCCACCACAACACAGCCAACAGTTGGTTCCACAAAGAGTATGCGGGATCTGTGCTGATTATAGTCATTATACTGACGAATGTCCACAGCTCCAACAGGAAGACAACACTGTGGCAGCCACTCACAACTTCTATGACCGCCCAAATCAAGGATACAATCAACAAGGTGGTAACTATAACCAAGGTGGCAACTATAACCACGGATGGCAGGACAACTCCAACCAAGGTTGGAGAGATAATTCTAACCATAGTTGGAGGGAAAACTATAACAGAGGAGGCAGAGATAACAATGGAAACCAGAGGTGGAATAACAATAACAACAACAGACAGTAGAATCAGAACCAACCTTACAAAGCACCTCACCTAAGACAATCCCAAGGACCCTAGCACAACCAACAACAGGCTCCTTAGATCACTTATTCCAATTTCTCACCAAATGACGAGATGCTCCGTTCTCTTGCACAAGGACAACAAGACATGCAAACGCAGCTGAACTCTACTTTAAATGGTCTGACTGCCACTTTACAAGCTCTCGTCTCCCAGTTAGATTCATCACCTAATTCCACCAATCAACCTTCAAGCTCCAGTGGAATTCCTTCTCAACCCCTACCTAATCCTAAAGGTGGCATCAATGCCATCACTTTAAGGTTCGGAACCACATTGCAAGAGAGGAACCAGGAGGAGCCAAGCTCACCAGAACATGTCCCAGCTGAGGATGTGGTGGAAGTGGAAGAAGCTGAAGAGGAAGAGGACGTACAAAACATAGTTGAAGGAGAAGCAGCTCAACCACAGAATGAAACACCAAAGGATGCAGAAGCTGCAAGTAACGCCCTTCCTATCCCATTCCCACAACTTGCAAGGAAGCCAGGAAAGCAGATGGAACTTGACCCCAAAATGGTAGAAATATTCAAAAAGGTTGAGGTAACTATTTCCTTTTTTGATGTTATTCAGCAGGTACCTAAATATGCAAAGTTTCTAAAAGATTTATGCATATATAAAGATAAAATTAATGAATTAGAAACTATTCCTTTAGGTAGTTCTATATCTGCTTTAATTGGAGGTATACCTGAAAAATGTAGTGATCCAGGTCCATGTATGGTTAACTGTACCATAGGAGGTGTAATATTTTCTGACTGCATGTGCGATTTAGGAGCGTGTGTTAGTATAATGCCATTGTCTATATATGATACTTTGAGGCTCTGATAAACCCATATTTTATGATATATCTTGTGCTTAATTTGAGTGATTTATTCAATCCTTCACCCACTTATTCATATTAATTGCATGGTTTTACTTTCCCTTCCTTATTATGTGATGTATGTGAAAAACATGTTTTCTATGCTTAAAAATAATTATTTTGATTACCCTTTATTTCCATTCGATGCTGTGATTCGTGTGTTGAGTAGTTTCAGATCTTCTAAGGCAGGAATGACTTAAAGGATAGAAAGGAAACATACAAAAATGGAAGGAAAGCACAAAATGGAGTTTTTGAAGAAACTGGCATCCACGCGATCGCATGGGCGACGCGGCCGCATGCCAGCGCGAATCAACAGCGACGCGACCGCATGACTGACGCGATCGCGCGCCACAAGCAGAACACATATGACGCGGCCGCATGACTGAAGCGACCGCGTGACAAGAAAAACTCCGAATGATGCGACCGCGTGACTCACGCGGATGCGTGACAGCGGCCACGCACCAGAAATTGCAGAAAACGCTCATAGCAATTTCTGAAGCCCATTTTAGCCCAAATCCAAGTCCAGAAGGCATAGACCAGAGGTTATGAAGTGGGGGAACGCATCCATTCAAGGAGAGTCTCCAATTAGTTAGTTTTCCATGATTTAGATTTAGTTTTGAGAGGGAGATTCTCTCCTCTCTCTTTAGGATTAGGATTTAGATTTAAGATTTTATTCGCTTTCTGGATTATCTCTTTGCCAGGTTCAATATTCCTTTTTATTTTGTTCTCAATTTAATTATGAATTCTTCTATGTTACAGATTACTCTTTGAATTAATGTTATTTGAGGTATTTCAGTTTAATATTGCTTTCCTTTATTTATCTTACTTTTATCCCCAATCTGAAGATATTTTTATTTCAGTAGATTTACTTTTCCCCTTTTGGTCTTGTTTAAGAAATCAGTAACTCAGGAGTTATCAAACTCAACATGATTGATAATCGCTATCTTTACTAATTGAATTGAACTTCAATAATCCCAATCTTTCCTTAGGGATTAACTAGGATTTGAGGATCTAACTAATTAGTCACTTGACTTTCCTTTGCTCTAGCAAAGGTTAACTAAGTGGAATTAAGATTCAATTTTCATCATCATTGATAAGGATAACTAGGATATGACTTCTAATTTCTCATACCTTGCCAAAAGTGTGTTTTACAGTTATTTATTTAATTTACAGTCTTTTACTTACTTTAATTGCAATTTAAATCACTTGTTCCTCATCTTCAAAACCCCAATTTACAACCTTCATAACCAATAATAAGAACATACTTCCCTGCAGTTCCTTGAGAAGACGACCCGAGGTTTAAATACTCAGTTATCAATTTTAAAGGGGTTTGTTACTTGTGACAACCAAAGCGTTTGTCTGAAAGGAATTTTGTTGGTTTAGAAACTATACTTGCAACGAGGATTTATCTGCAAATTTCTAGACAACGCAAAAGTTCCTCTCATCAAAATGGCGCCGTTGCCGGGGAGCTGCAACTGTGTGCCTTATTATTGGTTATTGTAAATATTTTTATTTTACTTGTCTATTTGTTTTTATTTTTCCCTTTTATTTTTATTAGTCACTATGAATTCTTACCCCTCTCGCTTTGAGTTTGGTTCTAATATTGTTGAAAGGACTGAAAGTTATAACAGGAACATGCATCAAGGTCAAAGCAATCAAAGATGGATGGAGCCAAGAGGATCTGATCAACCTTTTATGTAGCAACACCCTCCAAGATATCATGGACAAAGACCATTCTACAATGCATACCAAGACAATAGACATGGTGGACAACCTTGTAGTTACCAACAAGCCCTACCCTATGCTTATAGGCCATCCTCTCAACACAACCTTGAACCACCACACTCACAAGCTCCTTTTCACCATTCGCCACCATATGATCCTCATTTACCCCAATTCCAATCCAATTACTCCCAAACACCACCACTTCCCAATGTACCACGTCCAAATCCATCACCCCGAGAATCAGAAGTTTGCCTCAAGGGAACAGTAGATCAACTTCAAACAACCCTTCATCAATTGGAGCAAGCAATAAGTCAATTATCTTCTAGACGTTCGAACATTCAAGGGCCTCTCAGAGCCCCATGTGGACAATCTAATGAAGGGCGTAGCATGAAGGAGATATTAGAAACACCAGTGGACAAGACAGAGCATGACTTCGTACTAGAACAAGTAGAGGAAGCTGTCATTATATAAGAAGAAGAGTTGGTTGAAGACTTAGGAGACGCTGAACTTCCATGGGAACCCAGAGCTGTGGAGAATTCTGTCAAGGACATTACAACTGATGCTAAGGAGGATAGTGTACAATCCCCAAGTAATGAACTTGCATCCGCGAGTGAATTCTCTGAGATCGAAGAATCTTCCCCAAGCGAGTATGAAGATGATACGGAGGTAGATTTCTCTCAACCTCCAGTTTATGACTTAAGTGACAAGGAAGACATAGAAGGATTTGATCAGGACATGGATACATTTGAAGAATCTTGCAAAGAAGTGAAGAATTTCACAGAAGAGCACAAGGGAGTAGAACTCACAGAACCACTGGAACCACCTATCCCAAGGCCATTACCACCCAATACAAGCTTCAAGTGTGTACAATCCTTAACCTTTAGCTTTATTTTTCCACTTGAATATGGTTTGCTTGAAACAGATGGCCAGCTTAGAGCTCTCTGCGGCTTTAAGAGTAAGAGGGAAATGGCTCGTGCTCAGAGCTAGTGCACAAAGTTCAATAAGGTTCCACGCTTCAACTTGAAGTGTGCGGATTGGCATCATGATCTATCAAATGGATCTCGGAAAACGTTTGGTTATTCTAGTGAGAATCTAATTTCTAAACCACCAGGATGGAACAATATAGATCAAGACGAAGGTGGATTTAAAAGCCAAGTTTGGGATCCTGGAATCTATTCTGATATTCGTCACCCCGGGAGCCTAAGAATCTATTTGAAGCTGCTCAGAAGCTTTACATGCCTAGTTTGGGACCTCGGAGGCTATTGGCATTCCAAGCATTGGTGGAGATTTATGGACGAGTTTAAGCATAAACTGCCATAGCAGGAAGCTCATCCAATGTCCAACTTAAGGACTTTATCTAAAAGTACTAGGTGGGAGACAACCCACTATGGTATGGTCGCTTATTTTTCAGTTTTATTTCATGTTATTTATTTTTATTTCCTTTTCAATTGAACCTGAATATTCTTCATTCGCATTGCATACTGCATAATTGCATACCAGTTAAAAAAAAGGTGTGCGACGCGACCGCATCATTCATGCGATCGCGTCAAGTTGCAAAAACACTTCCCACGCGTCCGCATCATTCACGCGGCCGCGTGATCTGGAGATCGGCGTAAACATCCAACGTCCAGAAAGTTAGGCTGGAATCGTGCGGCCATTGTGCATTTTGCACAAAACGCCCACGCGATCGCGTCACTTTAACAACATCAATCCCACGCAACAGCGTGAGCGACGTGATCGCGTCGCATGGATTACACAACATCCCAAAAGGAGACAGAGAGTTGCGCTGAAACGACGCTGGAATCGTGCGTTTAGCACAAGTTCTAGCGACGCGATCGCATGCCCCAGGCGATCGCGTCATTCACTCTTTTAGCTATTCCATGCGATCGCGCCACTCACGCGATCGCGTCAACCACCATTTCAGCCCAACCATGCGACCGCGTGCCCCACGCGATCGCGTGGATTCAAATTTATAACCCCCCCAGTCACGCGAACCCTACCATTTGCGTCCCCCCAACCCCTTCTCCTTCCTCTCTTCTTCTCCAACCACCCAACCACCACCCAGCCACCATCACCAACCGCCGCCATCCCGCCGACCACCCAGACCCCGCCGCCACGCCACCCCCTTCCTCCTTCCCCTTCTTTCTTCTTCTTCCTTCTTCCTCCTCCCTCCACCGCCACTGCCCCCCTCCGCAACCACCACCCACCGCCGCCGCTCCGTCCCAGCCGCGCCACCCATCTGCCACCCACGCCCCCCTTCCCTTCCTTCCCCTTCCCCCTAATTCCCTATCCGAAACCTCGTAGTTAATTCATATTTTTCTATTTATGTTCATATTTAGGCTAGTTAGATATGCATGTTGTAGTGGATTTTAGGTTGTTAGGTAGCCTAGGATGTGGTTAGTGGATTTAGGCCTGATTAATTGTGCTGTTTGTGTTTCTTGTTTTCTACTTTTCGCAATTCTGCTGTTACTGTTAGTATTGTTCATATGCTGTAATTTCTTGTTCATGCTGCTCTTTACACTGCTTTTCCATGTTCATATTCCTTATATGTAACTGCAGCTATATTTTTAACTCATATGAACTCTTATGACTGCTGTTTATTTTCCGGGACAATCCAATTTTAGCCGGAATGCTGTCTAATTTTCTGTAAAACTATTCTGCCTTCATTCATGTTTTGGTTTTAGCACTTTTAAATTCTGCTTCACTCTGCTTTTACCAAACCAATTCATGAATGCCAGGGCAAGCTTTCTTATCCTTTTTGATTTCCTGGTTCTTAATCTACATTTTTGATTATTAGATTCCAATTTTTTCTATTTCTATATCTATCTGAATCATCATCAACCTAATTTCCTTGTTTGGATATGAGTTACCTATATCTTCTCATTGTGAATGCCTATTACTTGGAATATGATCATTATGCCACTTTCTTTGAATCACTTTTTACTAACTCCCTAATTTTAACTTCCTAAACTCTTTTTCAATTCTAACCAACCTAACCTTTCAAAACATCTCTTCTGGTTTTTCACTTTCTTTTAACCTTCTAATCAAGGCATAATGTTAATTTTTCTAATTAACATGACTTTCATTACATTTTGGATTGTGAATTCTTCTTTTCGGACATTTCACTCCAATACAATCCTTAATGCAAATTTACTTAACTCAATTTCTTCTTCTATTGCTCCTTTGCCACTTTGTGTTTCTTTTAATTATTTGCCTATTTGTTTTCCTGATTTTATTATATCCTGGTTTTTTATTTTTCAGGATGTCTGCCAGCCAAAGAAAAGGAAAAGCAATGGCAACTACTGGCAAACGTAAAAGAGGAGAATCCTCTATGTCCATCCTGGATATCATGCACGATGACTCCTGGCGAGAGAAACACTTTACCCCGCAGGAGAAGGCTGACCAGCTACTCCTTGCCACTGATCCCCTTAGATTTGCAAACCGATACTGTGAGCTAAAATATCCGGTGTTTGCAACCTCCAAGAACCTGTACCTGGAGCGGACTTTGAAAATCCCAGAAGAACTCCAGTAATACACCTCTGAGCAAATCAAACAAAGAGGCTGGTTCTTCTTGGAGAGAAACCTGACTGAGGTCAATGCATCTTGGGTAAGGGATTGTGCATTAGAGCAATGATGGACTGGGAGGAATCTCCTCTCTTGCGCTTGCCAGTAGCCTTGCCTTTGCCTTTCCTTTGTGAGGCAGACATCCTGAAAAACAGAAAACCAGGAAATGGATAAAATAGGAAAGCAAATAGGCAATTTAAACAAAGGAAACTCAAAGCGGTAAGGGAGAAATAGAATAAGAAAAATGAGTAATTGAAATGTGATTGAATTAATGTTAAATGGAAAGAAAAAAAATCAATATGCCATAGTGAGAAAGTTAGAGGAAGTGAAAGTGATCAGAAAAGAGATCAAGAGGGTTAGTATGGTAAAAAGAAATTAGTAAATTAAAATTAGTGAGTTAGGAAAGTAAGTGGCATAGAAAAAATTCCATATAACAAGGATTCACAGGTAAGAATAGAAGTACTCATAATCGAATAAAGAAAACAGGGTGATGCTGATTCGAATAGAAATAAAGAAATCAGAAATTGGAATCAGTGTATCACAAATGTAGGTTATGAACCAGGAAATCAAAGAGGATAAGAAAGTGGCCCTAGCATTCATGAAATAGTTTGGGGGAAGCAGAGTAAAATAGAGTTGCCAAACCAAAACAAGAATGAAAACAATTTTCAAAAAATTTGGACAGAATTCCGGCTAAAATTGGATTGTCCCGGAAAATAAACAGCAATCATATCAGTTCATATGAATTAAAAGAAAGCAAGCTGCATGTACATAGATATAAAATAAACATAAAAACTCAATGTAAACACCAGCAACATAAAAGAAAGCAGCATATGAATCATGATTATAGCAGCAACAGGTTTGCACATAGGATAAAACAGAAGTAAGAACAGTGCAAGTAAACAGACCTAGATCCACTAACCACAGCCTAAGCTACCTAACAACCTAAAAATCCACTACAACATGCAAGTCTAGCTATCCTAATCATGAACATAAACAGAATAAAAAAATACAGAAAAGTGACGAACGGATAAAAAGGGTTGCGTGTTGCGGAACCTGGTAAGCGGAAGGGGTGGAACAGGGAAGAAGGTGGCTGCGGCGGCATTCGGCGCGGTGGTGGTGTACGGCGTCGCGGTGGCGGCTGAGGGGGCAGTGGCGGAGGGAGGTATTAGGGTTAGTGAGAGAGGAAGATGATAGGGGAAGGGAGGGCGGTGGTTGTTGTTGGCTGAAGAAAGAGGGGTGACGCGATCGCGTGGGTCGCGCGATCGCGTCGCTGGAATTCGTGCTAAACGCACGACTCCAGCGCCATTTCAGCGCAACTCTCTGTCTCCTTTTGGGGTGATATGCAATCCATGTGACGCGATCGCGTCGCTCACGCGGTCGCGTGGGATTCGTATTGGGTAAGTGACGCGATCGCATGGGGCATGCGATCGCGTGGGCCAATTTGTGCGAAACGCACAAGAGCCGCACGATTCCAGCCCAACTTTCTGTTCGTTGGATCCTTACGCTGATATATATATCACGCGGCCGCGTGGGTCATGCGGTCGCATGGGTGGTGTTTTTCGCGATATGACACGATCGCATGGGGCATGCGGTCGCGTCGTGCAACCCCTTTTTTTTTTAACTGAAAAATGGAGGATGCAGTGATTAACATGAATGCTATGCATGATTCCAGGTTAATGTTAAAATAAAAAAAAAAGGGTAAATTGAAAACAATAAACAAGAAATAGATTGAGAAAGAAGCGACCATACCATGGTGGGTTGTCTCCCACCTAGCACTTTTAGTTAAAGTCCTTAAGTTGGACATTGGAAGAGTATCCTGTTATGGTGGCTTATGTTTAAATTCGTCCAAAAATTTCCACCAGTGCTTGGAATGCCAATAGCCTCCGGGGTCCCAAACTAGGCATGTAAAGCTTCTGAGCAGCTTCAAACAGATATTCAGCCTCCCAGGATGACGAATGTCAGAATATAATCCATGATTCCAAGCTGTGTTTTTAGATCCGCCTCCGTTTTGATTTGTAAGTTTCCATTCGGGTGGGTTAAAAAGTAGAATCTCACCGTGGTGACCAAACGTTCTCCGTGATCCATGCAATTGAGCATGATACTAATTCGTGTACTTTGAGGTGAAGTGTGGAACCTTATTGAACCTGGTGCACCAGCTCTGAGTACGAGCCAATTCCCTTTTACTCTTAAAGCCGCAGAGAGCTCTAAGTTGGCCATCTGTTTCAAGCAAACCATATTCAAGTGAATAAGTAAAATTATAAGTTAAGGATTGTACCCACTAGAAGCTTGTATTAGGTGGTAATGGCCTTGGGATAAGTGTTTTTGGTGGTTCTGCAAGTTCCGTTTCCTTGTGCTCTTCTGTGAATTCTTCCACTTCCTTGCAAAGATCTTCAATTGTATCTGTATCCTGGTCAAAGTCTTCTATGTCTTCCTCATCACTCGAGTCATAGATTGGAGGTTGAGAGAAATCTACCTCCGCATCATCTTCATATTCACTTGGAGAAAATTCTTCGATTTCAAAGAATTCACTTGCGGACGCAAGTTCATCACTAGGAGAACTAGACTTGTGACTATCATCATCAAGGAAATTTGCTTCTTGGATTATTCCGTCTGATTCTTCGTAAACGAATTGCCTTGGAGATTGTACGGTATCCTCCTTAGCATCAACCGTAGCATCTTGGACGGAGTTTTCCTCAATTCTGGATTCCCAAGGAAGTTCAGCATCTCCTAGATCTTCAACCAACTCTTCTTCTTGAATAATGACAGCTTCTTCCACTTGTTCTAGTACGAATTCATTCTCTGTCTTGTCCACTGGAGTCTCTAGTATTTCTTTCATGCTACACTCTTTATCGGGCTATCCACATAGAGCTGTGGTTGATCCTTGTATATTTGAGCGCCTAGTGGCCCATTGAATTAGTGCTTGCTCCAGTTGTTGAATGGTTGTTTGAAATTTAATTACTGTTTCTTTTAGGCGATCCTCTGCTTCGCAGTTTGCCAGACTTGGACATGATACAAAGGAAACTGGTGATGATTGGGAACGATTGGATTGGTATTGGGGTAAGGAAGGATCATATGATGGCAAATGGTGAAGAAAAGCTTGTGAGTGTGGTGGTTCGAGGTTATGTTGAAAGGATGGTTCATATGCACGGGGTGGAGCTTGTTGGTAGTTACAAGGTTGTCCACCATGTCTTTCAGCTGGGTATGCACGGTAGAACTTTGAATCCTAATTATTTCCTAAGAAAAGGTTGGGATAATTTAAGTTTAGCTCAATTAGCAAGATAACGATTATCAATTATGTTGAGTTTAATAACTATTGAGTTATTGAATTCTTAACCAGGACTAAAAGGGGAAAAAAAGTAAAATTGCTGAAATAATAAAAACGTCCTTAGATGGGAAGCAATGATAACTTAAATCAAAGAGAACAATCATAAACTGAAAATACCTCAAATATCATTAATTCAAATAACTGTCTGTAACATGAAAGAATTCATAGATCCAATTATAAAGGTAAATAGCCAACTCAGATACTGAAATAAATAAATAGAGTAAAAGGGAAGTTTAAAACAAAGAAAAATAAAACTTGGATTAAGAGTCACTCTTTAAAACAAGAAGAAATCCTAAATCCTAAAAGAGAGAGAGGAGAAGATCTCCCTCTCAACTAAATCTAAATCATTGAAAACTAAAATTATGCGAGCTCCCTTTGAATGGGTGCATTCCCACACTTTATAACCTCTGGTCTATGCTGTCTGTACTTGGATCTGGGCCAAAAAGGGCTTCAGAATTTGCTGGGGGCGTATTCTGTAAATTCTGATACGTGGCCTCTGTCACGCGTCCGCGTGGGTCATGCGGTCGCGTCATCTGGAGCTTTTCCTTTCCACGCGGTCGCGTCAGTCACGCGTCCGCGTCGTGAGTGTTCTACTCAAGGCGCGCGGTCGCGTTAGTCATGCGGCCGCGTCGCTGCTTCTTTGCTTCTGGCACGCGATCGCATCGTCTATGCGATCGCGTGGATACCAGTTTCCTTAAAGCTCCGTTTTGCCTTCTCCTTCCATTTTTGTATGTTTCCTTTTTCATCCTTTAAATCATTCAGCCTTAGGAAACCTGAAGCTACTCAACACACTAATCACGGCATCGAATGGAAATAAAGGTAATTAAAATAATTAATTTTTTTTAAAGCTTAGGAAACATGTTTTTCACAATATGACATAATAAGGAAGGGAAATTAAAACCATGCAATTAATGTGAATAAGTAGGTGAAGAGTTGAATAAATCATTCCAATTAAGCACAAAAGATCTCGTGAAATATGGGTTTATCAGTCAGTCCAGTACAAGTGGTGCCCAAGAAGTCTGGAGTCATAACAATAAGAAATGAGCATGGAGAGCTCCTGACAACTAGAGTGCAGAATTCATGGAGAGTTTGCATTGATTATAGGCGTCTCAACCAAGCCACTCGTAAGGATCATTACCCCTTGCCATTCATTGATCAGATGCTTGATCGCCTGTCAGGTAAATCCCATTACTGCTTTTTAGATGGTTATACAGACTACTTTCAAATTTATATAGCTCCTGAAGATCAGGAAAAGACTACTTTTACATGTCCTTTTGGGACTTATGCTTATAAGAGAATGCCCTTTGGCTTATGCAATGCACCAGCAACTTTCCAAAGGTGCATGATGAGTCTTTTCTCTGATCTCATTGAGAACTGTATGGAGGTTTTTATAGATGATTTTAGCGTATATGGTGATTCATTTAGCCTTTGCTTGGATAGTTTATCTAGAGTGTTAGGCAGATGTGTTAGTTCAAACCTTGTATTAAATTTTGAAAAATGTCATTTTATGGTAAAACAAGGAATTGTACTAGGACATGTTGTGTCTAATACTGGCATTTCTGTAGATCCAGCAAAGGTGGATGTTATTTCTAGTTTACCTTACCCCTCCTCCGTGAGGGAAGTCCGTTCGTTCCTTGGCCATGCAGGTTTTTACAGGAGATTCATTAAGGACTTTAGTAAGGTAGCATTGCCTTTATCCAGATTGCTGCAGAAAGATATTTAGTTCGAGTTCAGTGAGGATTGTAAGCAAGCATTTGATAAGCTGAAGATCGCCCTGACTCAAACTCCAATTGTGAGAGGACCAAACTGGAGCTAGCCATTTGAAATTATGTGTGATGCTTCCAACCATGTAGTAGAAGCGGCGCTGGCTCAGCGCGAAGGTAAGGATCCTTTTGTAATTGCCTATGCATCTAAGACTTTAGATGCTGCTCAATCTAATTACGCTACTACTGAAAAAGAGCGTCTTACTATTGTTTTTGCTCTGGATAAATTCCGAGCCTATTTACTTGGTACTAAAGTAGTAGTGTACTCAAACCATGAAGCTCTAAAATATTTACTAGCTAAAAAGGAGTCCAAACCAAGGCTAATACGTTGGATACTGCTACTGCAAGAATTTGATTTAGAAATTAAGGATAGGAGTGGTAACTAGAATTTAGTGGCAGACCACTTGAGTCACCTTGAGCACATTAAGGATGACTCCACTCCTATAAATGATAATTTCCCATTTGATAGCTTACATGTAGTATCTGAAGAAGTTCCTTGGTATGCACCTGTAGCCAATTATCTAGTTAGCCACACTTTTCCTCCAAATTTTACTAAGCATCAAAGAGACAAGATGAAAAGTGACTCCAAATATTATATATAGGATGATCCATATTTATGGAGGTGTGGTGCTGACCAGGTAATTAGACGGTGTGTGCCTCAATCAGAATTCCAGTCCATTTTAGAGGCCTGCCACTCATCTGAGAGTGGAGGACATTTTGGCCCTCAAAGAACAACTAGAAAAATCTTAGACTGTGGAATGAGATGCCTCAACAGATTATGCTTTTCTGTGAAATTTTTTATGTTTGGGGCATTGACTTCATGGGTCCATTTCCAAATTCTAATGGTTACATTTATATACTGTTAGCCATAGATGATGTTTCTAAATGGGTGGAAGCAATTCCCACCCGTACTGATGAGCTAACACTGTCGTTTCCTTTGTTAGAAACCATATTATTTGTTGCTTTGGATCACCACGAGCAATCGTGAGTGATCAAGGCACCCACTTTTGTAACAGGAGACTGACAGGATTACTCAAGAAGCATGGGATAATTCACAAAATAGCAACAAATTACCATCCCCAGACCAATGGGCAAGTCGAAGTCTCTAACAGAGAGATTAAATGCATTTTGGAGAAGATAGTAAAACCTCAAAGGAAGGACTGGAGTGCCAGGCTACAAGATGCACTCTGGGCATATAGAACAGCGTACAAAACACCCATTAGGATGAGCCCCTTCCGCTTAGTATACGGAAAGGCTTGCCACCTTCTAGTAGAGGTGGAACACAAGGCTTTCTGGGCTGTGAGGGAGCGCAACATGAATTTTGAGGAAGCTGGTGATGAAAGAAAGCTGCAACTAGCAGAACTGGAGAACCTTCGCCTAGAAGCATATGACAACTCCAGGAGATACAAACAAAAGATGAAGGCTGTCCATGACAAGCACATAAAAGGAGAGAATTTAGACCAGGGGAGTTAGTTCTTCTTTATAACTCCAGACTGAGGCTTATGCCAGGTAAACTGAGATCAAGATGGGAAGGTCCATATAGAGTAGAGAAGGCAGAGCCATACGGAGTTTTTTACCTACGTCATCCTTCTAGCTCCATATTTCTAAAGGTCAATGGACATCGCCTGAAGCTCTATCATGGTGAGAAGACGAAGGATCACAAAGAACTAGAGGTCTTCCTCTTGGAAGACCCACCAACAGAAGCAGAATGAGTCTGAAGAGCATCCAACTTAAGGACATAAAAGCAAAGTTCTAGGTGGAAGACAACCCACCACGGTATGATCGTTCCGTCTCAGTCTTAGATTTATTTCACTTTATTTTTATTTTCATTTTTATGGTGTTAATGACTCTTCTTATAAGTTCTTCATATAGCCTGCATTCTTATTTGCATTCGTATTTTATATTTATAAAAAAAAATGCACGCGACGCGTAAGCGTCGCTGACGCGTCCGCGTCATAGTTGCGTTCTGAAGAAAAGAAAATTGAACAGAAAGTCACGCGAAAGTGTGGCTGGAGGCGTGCCTTAGGCACAAACATGCCCACGCGACTGCGTCGCTGACGCGGCCGCGTCATTTTGAAAATTAGCCTCCCCACGCGTCCGCGTCACCCACGCGAACGCGTGCCCCTAAAAATCGACGTAAAAGAGGTGTATGGCAGCAAGTTACGATGGAGTGGGGCTGGAATGATGCTGGAAGCACCAGCCCTATCACGCATCCGCGTGCCTCACGCGTCCGCGTCGTTTCCAAAATATGGCCATTCACGCGATCGCGTCACCCACGCGAACGCGTCACCCTAAATTTTGGCAAAATGAGTTTGAAACAGAGAGTCGTGTGAACGCGAGGCTTCTCTAGCGCCACTAGCACAAATCAAGTCACGCGTCCGCGTGACCCACGCGTTCGCGTCACTTGAAAAACATCGCACACCATACGACCGCGTGACTCACGCGTCCGCGTCACATGCAGCACACAGCTTATCCAGATCAGCCAAATATCATATCTTTTCTTCCCCAAATCCTAATTTTTATTTTCCCTTCTTATTTCTTTCTTCCCCATTCTTCTTTCTCTATTCTTTCTCACTTTTTACTTTCTCCTCCCTTATTTTTCACATCCATTCTAAAGGTTCTTTTCCTTCTTTCTTTTTACTTTTCCATTATTACTTTTATTTATGTTTATGTTTTCTTTTCCTTTTTCTTTTTACTTTCATTATATATTTTTTCTTTTCTTTCTCTTTCTTTTTTCCATTAATTGGTGTTAGAAATTTAATTAGGTGATTATTTACTTCTATATTTTGCTTGTGAATTATTGTAGAATTGTTTGACAATTAATATTACTTCTTAAAGGATTGCTTGCATGTTCAATTTACTACTTTCAATAACATATTTACCATGCATGCTATGTGTTTGTGAAAAAGTCCGTATGGCATTGTGCATTATTTTAAATTACTCTATTTTACTACTCTAATGCCTGTTTTTTTTTTTCACAAAACCCCTTTTATATTTTATTATTTAAATATAATTGTCAATACAAACAGATTTTGTTAGTTTGAAAGGGTTGGTAATCTAACTTGGACATTGAATGCTTAATCTATGCTACTCATGCCTTTGCCGGCATGCCAATAAACATCTTGCATTTAATTGCCATGACATGCACTTGCTATATTACCTTTGATGAACTTTTCACATGTAGTCTAGACCATGTGTTAACGACATCCTTCTTTACCGTGCATTGCTTATCACCCATAATATTCGCTCCTTTGCTCGAACCCTTAGCTTTACATATTACTTTTTTTTCCTTTTTCAGGATGGCTACCAAGAAAGGTAAAGAGAAAGCTACTCCTAAACCACCAGCAAGGAGAGCAACAAAAAGAGCATTAGTGGCGGAACCATCTTTAACAGCGGTGAAACCCTCAACAAAATGAATCAAGAGGATCATCAAGGTCGATGAAAAAGAGAAACCTTTCCAGCAAAGGACACTGCGTGGTTCACTAACCGCTACTGTGAGCAGATGTTTCCAATTCTGGCTGAAAGGAATTATAACAATGAGTATCTTCTTATCCTTCCGACCAACATTGCTGAAATTGTTGAGCTCCGCATTGAGCGAAGACAATGGGGATTCCTATAGAGACATCCGCGGTAGGTTAATCTATTATGGATAGTTGAATTCTACTCCAATTTTCACATGCCAACCATGCAGTCTGTCTATGTCTGTCAGAAGCAAATCCCCATAACTGAAGAGGTCATTCAACAAGCTTTAGATCTTCCCCCTGCTCCCGAAGGATTGGATGCATTTCAAGAAGCTTCACTCAAGCACCAGATATACCAATTTGACTGGGACGCCATTCTCAGAGTTATAGCACAAACTGGCAGCAGATGGATCTACGGATACCATCGATCCCAACCTAAGGGCATATCGGATTCAGCACTTATCTTGGAGGCTCGAGTATGGGCACAAATTATGTCCCATTACGTCTTTCCGAGCACTCACGAGTCCTCCTTCACTGCAGACATGGCTGTTCTACTCTGGTATATCCTTACAGACCAGCACCTCAATTTACCAAGATACATTCGGCATGCTATGGGACACGTACAAATTGCGGGCAACCTACCCTTCCCGGCCTTGTTTTTAGACCTAGTCTCAATAGCCGGAGTCTCTAATAGAGCTGGGGACACCAAGGCCATGATTCCACGAGATGATCAATACGTCCCTAACGGGAAGTATATCAGACCTCCAGCAGCCACTATCAACCAGAGCACAGAACCAACAGAAGATATCCCTTCTTCTTCCACACCACAAGCACCTTCAACAAACCAACTGCTCCATCAGATACTTGAGAGGCTAGACCGGCTTGACCGAAAAGGAAAGCAAAGAGAGCGCCATAACAAGCGCAGATTTACATACCTCAAGGAGCTACTTGTTGGTAACCACCCACCTAAAGAAGACCTAGACACCCCAGAATCTCCTTCATTTACCAGCACAGGGAACCATGACGGTCCCGATGGTGGAGATGCTGCTACCAGCACCCCTTTGTTCCTGACAGAAGGCACCGAGGATGGTGCAAAGCCTTAAGTGTGGGGAGGTCAGTCAGTACCTGACTTCCGGAGGTAATTTCTCTTCCCTAAACACCAATAAAATAGAATATTTAGTTAGTTTTTCTTTAGGATAGATTGCATAGTAATAATTAGTTGCATGCATGTTCTATTTGGTTGAATTATAATAAGTTTCTTTTTAAGACTCTATTTCTGAAAAATTGTATTAATTTAAATCAAAACTTTGGTGTTAAATTTGTTTGAAGTTGTAATTGGAACATAGTTTAAAAGCTAAGAATACACAACTCATAAGATTTTGAGCCTAATTACATGGTTACATTATTTAACCATAAATATTTTATTCTTGTGTGTTCACTTCTCTATGATTGTAATCTTTATTTTGTTTCATCCTATATGTCCAATGTTTAATGTGTTATATGCATGCATATGATTAAGGCCATTAATTGTTTTAACTCACTTACCCCAAATAGCCTACCCTTCCATTTACCTTTGTTAGCCACTTTGAGCCTTTTAAATCCTATTTGTTCTGTATTATTACCACATTACTAGCCTTAAGTAGAAAAACAAATTAATTACCCCAAATTGAATCTTTGGTTAGCTTAAGATAGAAAATGTGTATCAATTAAAGTGTGGGAAACTATGGGAACATTGGTTAATAAGGGAATATGTCATGATAAAATGTTGGAAATTTGGGTGCCTACTCATGTGAAACTAGAAAAATTGAAAATCCATGTGCATTGATAATGTTATGTTTATTTTATTTAATTAAAAAAAGAGAGAAAATCCAAAAATATTCAAGTAATTAAGTAATTAAATAAGGGGACAAAATTACCCAATGTTAAGTTAATGAAAAATCAATGCATATGTAATACAAGTTAAGAGAAAAAGTTAATACATGAGTATGGAATGTGAAAGTGGGGAATTACGGGTAGCTAGGCATGAATTTAAAGCATATAAGAGTATGTATGTTAGGTAAGAGCTTAGGTTAGTCAAGGATTCAATTTATAGCTCACTTAGCCATATGCATACCCTTACCCTTACCTTAGCCCCATTACAACCTTGAAAAGACCTCATGATGTTTGCATTGGTACATTAAATATTGTTGATTAGTTAGGTGAAGAACAAAGTTTAGAAAGCATGATTAGAGAAGAGTAGAGTGATTACCCTATACACTTGAGAGACTAGAGTGCACATACACCATCAGAGAGGGTTCAATGCTTAATTCTATGTTCCCTGCTTTTATGAGCTGTCTTCTTACAATTTTACCTATTTTTACTACATAATTTGAATTACTGGAATTTGATTTATGTTTGACTTAAGTAACTTATTTATTTTTAACCAACTAGACAAGAATCATATAGTTGCATTACATTGCATGAGTTTCGCATTTCCCTACTCATTTATTTTATCTCCTTAAGCTAAGCATGAGGACATGCTAATGTTTAAGTGTGGAGAGGTTGATAAACCATTATTTTATGATTTATATTGTGTTTAATTGAGTGGTTTTATTAAGTCTTTACCTACTTATTCATATGATCTGCATGATTTTACAATTCCTTCCTAGTTGAGTTCTATGGTTGAAAACTTGCTTCCTAGAAACCTTTAATTAGTGTATTTTAATTCTCCTTTATCCCATTCGATGTCGTGATCTGTGTGTTAAGTGTTTTAGGCTTCATAGGGCAGGAATGGCTTAGAGAATGGAGAGAAAGCTTGCAAAAATGGAAGGAACACAAGAAACCAAGGAGATGACCAGTGAACACTGACGCGAACGCATGGCTCACGCGAGCGCGCAAAATAAAGAAATCGCAGCGACGCGAACACGTGCCTAACGCGTACGTGTGGATAGGAGTCTGAATGAATGACGCAAATGCGTGAATGACGCGCTCGCATGACAAGGAAAATCGATGAACGACGCGAATGCGTGACCTGCGCGATCTGCAGAATTAACAGAAAACACTGGGGGCGATTTCGGGCCGCGTTTTGACCCAGGTTTCAGCCCAGAAACATAGACTAAAGCTAGGGAACATGCAAAGACTCAATATGCATCCACACACATTCAGATACATTGATATTAGGATTACTTTTAGTTTTAGATCTGAATGGAGATTAGCTTTACATTGATAGTTTATGCTTTTGCTTTGGATTTTGGATGTTGAAGAGTCATTACCTCCGTTGAAGACATTACTTTAGTTTGTTTCCTTATTCCTTTACTCCTTTTAGTTGATCATTGACCCTATTCAGATAAGTATGTTGCATTTTGGATTTATTAATATATAGAGTTACTTTTACTTTTAATTAATTTTAATTCTCTATTTTATTTTATTTAATTTATTATGTCTTCTTATATTTTTATGAGTATTAAATCCATGTCAATGGAGTAGATTTTCTACTTGACATGGGGGTTGATTAAAAGGAGACACTTGAGTTGGAATGCTCAAGTGCTTAGTTAAATTGGACGTTGTTGGCTAATTCTGTATCTACTAATGCTAGACCTTCCCAAGGGAGAGGACTAGGATTTGCGGATAAGAGTTAGCTCAATCACTTGACTTTTCTTTATTTAGTAAGGGTTAACTAAGTGAAAACAACAACCTCTTTACACTACACTTGAGAAGATTCTAACAAGGATAGAAGTTCCAATTAATCATTCCCCCAGTCAAGGCCTTTTAATATTAATAATAATTCTTAGTTTATTGCTTTAATTTACAGTTATTTTAAATTGCTCATTATCCAACTCAAACTTTCTTGAAAATTACCGATTAATAAATTAGCACCCTTTTTTGCAACTCATTGGGAGACGACCTGGGACTTATACTCCCAGTATTTTAATTTCTAAAATTTGTGACAACTTTTCTAAATTGACAAGCTAGACCTTAGCTGATTAAGAACTATACTCACGACGTATCCTATAAGTTATTTCTTAATTAGCCAACTTCTGCCTGCTGTTCAATGCCCCAAACCCAGGCGACGCGCACGCGTGAATCACGCAGATGCGTGACCTGGCAAAAACCCAATCCACGCTAACGCGTGGACGACACTTCCGCGTGACTTTGCAGCGACCTGTACATACCAGAAATCACTGGGGGTGATTTCTGGCTGTTTTTGACCCAGTTTTCGGCCTAGAAAACACATATTAGAGGCTATAAAGTGGGGGAATGCATCCATTCAAAAATACAACAGATACAACATTCAGAATACATAATTTTAGGTTTAGATGTAACTTTTAGAGAGAGAGGTTCTCTCCTCTCTCTTAGGATTTAGGATTAGGATTAGGATTTAGAATTTCTATTATGATTAGGCTACTTCTCTTCAATCACAGGTTCAATGTTCCTTTAATTTATTTTCTACTTTTATTTATTCTATTACTTTAATTGTTATTTATCTTTTCAATTTGGATTATGAACTCCATGTGAGGATTGATTTTCTTAATTAATACATATTGAGGTATTTCAGATTTATGATTGCTTTCTTCAATTTATGTTATTGATGCTTCTAATTAATCCAAATTATTTTCATTCGAGTAGATTTTCTTTCCTTTTGGCTTTGGTTAAGTAATTGGTAACACTTGAGTTATCAGACTCAGCAGTTGATTGGAAATTGGGATTGCTGATTGATTTGGATCCCTCTAAAGCTAGTCTTTCCATAGGAGTTGGCTAGGACTTGAGGAATCAAGTTAATTAGTCCACTTGACTTTCCTTTATTTAGTAAGGGTTAACTAAGTGGGAGCAAAACCCAATTCTCATCACACCTGATAAGGATAACTAGGATAGGATTTCCAGTTCTCATACCTTGCCAAGAGATTTTCTAATTATTAATTTATTTTTCTTGTAATTTAAATTACTTGTTCCTTATTTTAAAAACCCAAAACAAAATATACTTTTTTCCATAACCAATAATAAAACACACTTCCCTACAATTCCTTGAGAGACGACCCGAGGTTTAAATACTTCGGTTACAAATTTTATTGGGTTTTGTTACTTGTGACAACCAAATTTTTGTACGAAAGGATTCTCTGTTGGTTTAGAACTATACTTACAACGCGATTATATTTATGAATTTCTTTAGCGGCAAGAAATCCGTTCGTCAAAATGGCACCATTGCCAGGGAATTGCAAACGTGTGCCTTATTATTGGTTATTGTAAATATTTGCTTTTTCATTTCTTTTTTTTTTGTGTTTCTAGTTTTAGGAGTTTATTTTCATTAATTTTTATTAATTTTTGTCTTTAATTGCTACTATGAATTCTCACCCCCGTCGCTTTGAGTTTGGTTCTAATGTTGTTGAAAGGAATGGAAGCTATAACAGGAACATGCATCAAGGTCGAAACAATCATAGATGGACGGAGCCACGAGGATCTGATCAACCCTTTCGGCAACCACACCTTCCAAGGTACCATGGACAACGACCATCTTACAATGCATGCCAAGACAATAGTTATGGTGGACCCCTTCGTGACAAACCACCTCCACCAGTTTACTATGGTCAAGAGCCATTCCGAGGTGCATACCAAGATGATAGATATGGTGGACCCCCTTGTAGTTACTAGCAAGCTCCATCATATGCCAATGACCCACCTCCCTAACACACCTTTGAACCACCATACTCACAAGCCCCTTTACACCATTCACCTCCATATGACCCTAACCCATATCCACCCCAACCTTCACTGGATGACAATACCCTTGGTGTTATTCACCAAGGGAAAACAGAGCTTCATACCACACTTGCCTCTATCACTAGTCTCACCTCTACTCTTCAAGCACTTATATCCTGCATGGACCAATCCTCTACCTCGAATACTCAGCCCTCAAGCTCTGGTGCACCACCACCCTCTATGGAAGAACATCCATGTCCACCAATCCAAGAGCAAGATGATACCAACTATGCTATTGACATGGAGCAAGAAAGAAGGGATCGTCTTAGGGACACAATGGATCGGCTTCACGCAGCCATATTTCAAGAGAAGCAAGAGGAGACCCAAAAGGTAGAGATAGTAGAGACCCTTGAGAAAAATTGTCATGACGTGGAAGACATCAAGGAAGAGTTTGATTTTGTACTAGAACAACAAGAGGAAGCCGGAATTATCGAAGAGGAAGAAGTGGTCGAAGACTTAGGAGATGCGAAACGTCCATGGGAAAGTCCAGTCATAGAATCCCCTTCTAAGGAGTTTGAATTTGATGTTGAGGAGGGTGTACAACCTCCAAGGCATATGATGGTTGAAGACTTTGAAGGGGATGATCAAGAGATGGATTCAATCATTGATGAATTCTTATCTACATTTGAATCCTCTCCCATTAGACTTGACATGGAGATTAAAGAAGAAGAAGCATAACCTCCCATGCCCTTGGTGAACAATGAAGAAGAGATCGAATTGGAAGAAAGCTACCAAGAGGAAGAGGTTGATATTGAAGAAGCTTGCAAAGAGGTGGAAGTTGTCAAGGAAGAGCTCAAGGTAATGGAGCTGGAAATCACCTTGCCAAAATTGTTGGAGACCTCTCCCCTAAAGCCATCACCGTCCATCCCTTCATTCAAGTGGGTAAATCTTTCATCTCTAAGCTTAATTAGCCCACTTGAATATGCTTTGCTTGAGACGGATGGGCAACTTAGAGCTCTTTGTGGCTATAAGAGTAAGAGGGAGATGGTTAGTGGTTGGCAACACAATCCTAGGTTCATTGTGGTAGGAAGCTCACGGCTGAGTTATCATGGTTGGAAGAATACTAAATTGTATGGGTCTAGGAAGCTGTTTGGATGCCTCAGTGAGAATTCGGATTGCTTACCACCCGGTTGGAACAAAGATGGTCAACAAGAAGACGGGTGCAAAAGCAAGGTTTGGGACCCCAAAATTCATTCCAACAACCAACACACCTGGGGCCTTGTCACTTGCTTTAATTTGCTTGAAGGCTTTATGCAACTAGTGTGGGATCCCGGAGGATATTGGAATTACAAGCACTGGTGGGGATTCATGGATCAATTCAAGCACAAGCCACCATAACAGGGAGCTCATCAAATGTCCAACTTAAGGACTTTAACTAAAAGTGCTAGCTGGGAGACAACCCACCATGGTATAATCATTCTTTTTTAGTCTTAGTTTTATTTTATTTCATTTTATTCTTAATTTTATTTTATTCTATTTTCCTTAATGATCATTTATAATATCTGCATCAGCATCTGCATTTTGCATTCTGCACTCTGCATATATATATAAAAAAAAAAGAAAAAGCGCGTCCCACGCGTGCGCGTGAACCACGCGCACGCGTCACATGTGACGCTAAACCTTATAGAGAGTTGCACGGGAGCGTGGCTGGAGGCGTGCCTCAGGCACAAACACGCTTGCAAAATCAGCCTTCCACGCGTACGCGTCACCCACGCGTACGCGTCACCCTACAAATCAGCGTAAAGAGGTGTCAGGCCAAAAGTTGTGTTGGCCTGGTGCGGGCACTGTGCCCAAGGCACAAAATCACCCATGCATACGCATCCCTGACGCGTGCGCGCCATTTTTAAATTTTGACCACCCACGCGTACGCGTGGGCGACGCTTACGCGTCACATGGTTTATGCAGTTTTCACGCTCACGCGTGCCCTGCGCGCGCGCGTCTGACGATCGGTTTCTAGCTGGTAAGGAATTTTTATAAAAATAATCACGTTGTAAGTATAGTTTCTAAACCAACAGAGAATCCTTTCGTACAAAATTTTGGTTGTCACAAGTAACAAAACCCAATAAAATTTATAACCGAAGTATTTAAACCTCGGGTCGTCTCTCAAGAAATTGCAGGGAGGTGTATTTATTATTGGTTATGGAAGGGTATATTTTGGGGTTTTTGTATAAGATAAAAAGCAACAATAGTAAATGGCAAGAAAGTAAACTAATAACTAGAAAAGCTCTTGGCAAGGTATGAGAACTGGAAATCCTATCCTAGTTATCCTTATTAATTGTGATGAGAATTGTCTGTTGCTCCCACTTAGTTTACCCTTACTAAATAAAGGAAAGTCAAGTGGACCAATCAATTTGATCCTCAAGTCCTAGTCAACTCCTGTGAAAAGACTAGCTTTAGAGGGATCCAAATCAACCAGCAAGCTTCAAATATTAATCAACAGCTAAGTTTGATAACTCAAGTGTCACTAATTACTCAAACAAAGCCAAGAGGGGAAAAATTCAAATTATTTATATCATAAATAAAAGAAAGCAATCATGAATCTGAATTACCTCAATGTGTATAAATTAAGAAAATCAATCTTAACATGGAGTTCATAAACCAAATTGGGAAAATAAATAAATTAAGTGATAAAGTAAATAAAAGTTGAAGAGAAATTAAATTAAAGGAATATTGAACCTGGAATGAAGAGAAGTAGCTTAATCATAATAGAAATCATAAATCCTAATCCTAATCCTAAATCCTAAGGGAGAGGAGAGAGCCTCTCTCTCTCTAAAAGCTACATCTAAAACCTAAAATTATGAATAATGAATGTTGTATGTGTTGTGTCTCCAATGAATTGATTGATTCTCCCACTTTATAGCCTCTAATCTGTATTTTTTGGGCCAAGAACTGGGTCAGAAACAGCCCAGAAATCCCAGGGGATGAAATCTACCACGCTGGTTTTTCTGCAAAACGACGCATCTGCGTGATTCACGCGTGCGCATCATTTTGATGTATGGTAACTATAGTAAATTATATATCATTTTGAAGCCCCGGACGTTAGCTTTCCAACACAACTAGAACTGCCTCATTTGGACTTCTGTAGCTCAAGTTATGATCAATTTAGTACCAGGAGGTTAGGCTGGACAGCTTTAGCAGTTCCTTCAGTTTCTTGTATTCCTTCCACTTTTGCATGCTTTCTTTTGATCCTCTAAGCCATTCCTGCCCTATAAACTCTTAAATCACTTAACACACATATCACGTCATCGAATGGTAATAAGAGAGGATTATTAATTAGTAATTTTAAGACCAAAGAAGCATGTTTTCAATCATAGCACAAAATCAGGAAGGAGAATGTAAAACCATGCAAATTGTATGAGTAAGTGAGCAAAGAATTGATGAAAACCACTCAATTGAGCACAAGATAAACCATAAAATAGTGGTTTATCAATCTTCTCACACTTAAACATTAGCATGTCCTCATGCTAAGCTCAAGAGAAGCTATAAAGGTGAAGAGGAATGGTAAAACTTATGAAATGCAACCTATCTATATGAATGCAACTATATGCAAAATGCTTTTTCCTACTTGGTTAAAAGTAAACAAATCCTTCAAGAACAAATATGAACTGGATTTTACTAATTCAAATCACAAAATAAAGTACAAGTGGACTTGCAAAAGAAAATAGCTCATGAAAGCCGGGAACAAGGAATCGAGCATCAAACCCTCACTGGAAGTGTATGCACTCTAATCGCTCAGGTGTTTAAGGTTCGATTTCTCAATTCTCTACTAATATTGCTTTCTAAGGCTTTCTCTTCATCTAACAATCAACATAAATTTAATGCACAGATACACATATCAAGAGGTCTTTTAAGGGTTGTAATGGGGTTAGGGTCAAGGTAGGATTGTATTTGGTCAAGTGGACTAAAATCTGAATCCTTAATTAACTTAAACTTTTCCCACTTAACTTAAGACAATCCATGTAATCACAATACAAAATCTAACTATCCATTAACCATGTTTTCCACATATTCATGCATCCTAATTTTGAGTACAGTACATATGCATTGCTATCACCATTTACTTTGGGGCATTTTGTCCCCTTTTACTTATTTGCTCTTTTTTCCTTTTCTTTTTCTGCTTTATTTTTCTTTTCTTTTATTTATTTATTTATATCTATATTATTTTTTTTCTCAATGCATATGATTAAATTATTGAATGCATGAACATGTCCTAAACATTTTTTTCACATTTTCAGAAAATTCTAACATACTCAATTCTCAAACCAAATGTTTCCAAATCCAATTTCTCCACACTTAATTCATGAGCACTCTCACTAGTCTAAGCTAACCAAGGATTCAAATTAAGGACATTATTGTTTTCCGCTTAGAGTTAATGATGTACTAAAGTAAAGAATAAAAGGGTAAAATAGGCTCAAAATTGGTTTGCAAGGGATAATGAAAGGTAAGGCCATATGGGTATGTAAGCTTAGTGAAATAAGGCCTCAATCATGTAAGTGTATGCATACATTAAACAATGGAAATATAGAATCAAGCAAGACAAAGATCACAATTTTAGAGAGAACAACACACACCAAAAAAAAATAAAATATTGGTTGATAAAATACAACCAATCAAATAAGCTCAAAATCTCACTGGTTTTATGTGTTCGAGCTCTAAACCATGTTCCAGTGTAATATTTCTTCAAACAAGTTCAATAAAAATTTTAATTCAAATTAGTGAAATGCTATAAAAAGTTTCTTGAAAAAGAAAATATCACTTTAACCAAGTGGTGGTAAAATATGCACAAAAATCAAATAAATATGCAATCAACACGCAAATGCAACAATGAACAAACAAAGAAAATAAAATATTAGTGTTTGAGAAGAAAATAGCTAACCCATGGAGATCGGTATCGACCTCCCTACACTTAAAGATTG
This sequence comes from Arachis ipaensis, assembly GCF_000816755.2. Taxonomy (NCBI): domain Eukaryota; kingdom Viridiplantae; phylum Streptophyta; class Magnoliopsida; order Fabales; family Fabaceae; genus Arachis; species Arachis ipaensis. The sequence goes on along the minus strand of NC_029791.2, from coordinate 64,258,691 downwards.
CACCGTCCTCGGTGCATGCTAAGATGTACAAGTGGACGGGTTGCTCCAACTGACGCTTGTAGATGGAGGTGCCTTAGTTGGAGGTCTCTTGGTTCCTCTCCTTGCTGGTGTTTTGGGAGCAGCTTTCTCTTTACCCTTCTTGGTGGCCATCCTAAAAAGGGAAAAAGTAAGTAACCTTAAAACTTAAGGGTTAGAGCAAGGAAGGGGATGGTATAAGTGATAATTAATGCACGGTAAAGAGGGATGTCGTTAACACATGGTCATGACTACATGTGAAAAGTTCATCAATGGAAATATAGCAAGTGCATGTGATGACAATTAAGTGCAAGATGTTTATTGGCATGCCGGCAAGGGCATGAGTAGCATAGATCAAGCATTAAATGTCCAAGTTAGATTATCAACTCTTTCTAACTAACAATCTGTTTGTATTGACAATTATATTTAATCAATAAAATATAAAAGGGGTTTTGTGAAAAATAATAGGCATTTAGAGTAGTAGAATAGAATAATTTAAAATAATGTAAAATGCCATACGGGCTTTTTTACAAACACATAGCATGCATGGTAAAGATGTTATTGAAAGTAGTAAATTGAACATGCAAGCAACCCTTTAATAAGTAATATTAATTGTCAAACAATTCCACAATAATCCACAAGCAAAATATAAAAGAAAATAATTACCCAGTTAAATTTCTAACACCAATTAAAGGAATAAAAAGTAAAGAAAAAGAAAGAAAAAGAAAATATAGATAATGAAAGTAAAAATTAAAAGAAGAAGAAAACATAAATAAAAGTAATAATAATGGAAAAGTAAAAAGGAAAGAAGAAAGAAAATAACCTTGATGATGATGTGAAAAATAGAAAGTAAAAAGTAAGAAAGAATAGAGAAGGAAGAAGGAAGAAGAAAGAAATAAGAAGGGATAAGAAAATTAGGATTAGGGAAGAAAAAATATGATATTTTTGGCTGATTTGGATAAGCTGTGCGTCGTATGTGACGCGGACGCATGGGTCACGCGATCGTGTGGTGGGCGCTAAGTTCAGGTGACGCGGACGCGTGGGTCACACAATCGCGTGGCCTGATTTGTGCTATTGGCACGAGTGCAGCCGTGCGTTCACGGAACTCTCTGTTTTAAATGTGTTTTGCCAAAAGTCTGGATGACGCGTTCGCGTGGTTGACGCGATCACGTGAATGGCCATATTTTGAAAACGATGCGGACGCGTGGGGCACGCGTTCGCGTGATAGGGCTTGTGCTTCTAGCATCATTCCAGCCCAGCTCCATCATAACTCTCTGCCATATACCTCTTTTACGTCGATTTTTAGGGGCACGCGTTCGCGTGGGTGACGCGGACGCGTGGGGAGGCTAATTTTCAAAATGACGCGGCCGCGTCAGCGACGCGGTCACGTGGGCATGTTTGTGCCTAAGGCACACCTCCAGCCACTCTTTCGCGTGACTTTCTGTTCAATTCTCTTTTCTTCCGAATGCACCTATGACGCGGACGCGTCAGTGACGCTGGCGCATCGCGTGCTTTTTTTTATATGCAGTATGTAAATGTAAATGCAGGCTATATACAGCTATATACAGAGATTATGAGAAGAGTCATTAAAAAAATAAAAATAGAATAAAGTAAAATAAAACTAAGACTGAAACTAAACGATCATACCATGGTGGGTTGTCTCCCACCTAGCACTTTTAGTTAAAGTCCTTAAGTTGGACATTTGGTGAGCTCCTTGTCATGGTGGCTTGTGTTTGAACTCGTCTTGAAACTTCCACCAATGCTTGGACTTCCAATAAGCTCTATCAATACCAAGTAAATTTCTCAAGCTTTGATGGAGTTCTTCACAAGCTTTGAGCTCCCAAAATTGATCCTCATATATTCCCGGATCCCAAATCTTGATCCTACACCCGTCTTCAAGTTGATCATCATGATTCCATCCAGGTGGTAAGCAATCGAAATTCTTACTAAGGCATCCAAACAGCTTCCTAGACCCATTCAGTTGTGCTTTACACCAACCTTTACATTTAAACTTTGAGCCTTTCACCATATTGAATCTTGCATGACAATTCCTGCCACTAGCCATCTCCTTCTTACTCTTAATGCCACAAAGAGCTCTAAGTTGACCATCTGTCTCAAGTAAACCATATTCAAGTGGGATGAGAAAGCTAAGGGATATGAATTTTACCCACTTGAATGTAGTGAAGGATGATGGTGACTTAGGTGGAGAGGTCTCCAACAACTTTGGCAAGGTGATTTCAAGCTCCACTCCCTTGTGCTCTTCCTTGATAACTTCCACCTCTTTGAAAGCTTCTTCAATTTCAACCTCTTCCTCTTGGTAGCTTTCTTCCAATTCAATATCTTCTTCATTACTCACCAAGGGCATGGGAGGTTGTGCTTCTTCTTCTTTAATCTCCATCTCTTGATCAACATCTTCAAAGTCTTTAGCCATGATATGCCTTGGAGGTTGTACACCCTCTTCAACATCATATTCAAACGTCTTGGAATGAGGTTCTATGACTGGACTTTCCCATGGAGGTTCTGCATCTCTTAAGTTTTCAACCACTTTTTCCTTTTCAATAATTACTGCTCTGTCCAGTCATTTTAGTATAAAATCGTACTCATCCTTGATTATTTTCTTTCCATGATAACTCATTTCAACTACTCCTTCATCTTCGAGGGTCTCTCCTATCTCCACATTTTGGGCTTCCTCTTGCTCTAAGACAAAATTAGACTCCTCCTTGATGTCTTCCTTCACTAATTCTTCAACCACTTCTTCGACTTCAAGGGTCTCTACTACCTTCACCTTTAGGGCCTCCTCTAGCTTCTTATGATGTATGGATTCGCGAAGATGATTTCTACTCTCTTGCTCCATGTCAAAAGCATAACTGGGATCATCTTGCTTTTGGATTGATGGATGTGGGTGCTCTTCCATGGATGGTGGTAATGGGATGGGAAGATTATTATGTGGTTGAAAAGGAAGCGCACTGAAGCTTGAGGGTTGAATATTGGAGGTAGAGGGTTGTTCCATACGGGATATAAGATTTTGGAGTGTAGAGGTGAGACCAATGATATTAGAGATGATTGTGTTGTTATCCAATGGAGGTTGGGGTAGTTCTATGTATGGTTCATACGGTTCATAGGGTGGTTGGTATGGTGGATGTTGGTTAGGGTCATATGGAGGTGAATGGTGTAAAGGGGCTTGTGAGTTTGGTGGTTCAAAGGTATGTTAGGGAGGTGGTTCATAAGCATATGGTGGGGCTTGTTGGTAACTACAAGAGGGTCCACCATATTCATCATCTTGGTACGCACCTCGAAATGGCTCTTGACCATAATAATTCGGTGGAGGTGGTTTGTCATGAAAGGGTCCACCATAACTATTGTCTTGGTATGTATCACAGAATGGTTGTTGGTTATAGCGCACTGGAGGGGGTTGTTGCCAAGAGGGTTGATCAAATCCTTGTGGCTCCTCCCATCTTTGATTCTTCCAACCTTGATACCTATTTTCATTATAGTTTCCATTCCTTACAATAATATTGGAACCAAACTTGAAACCAGAGGTGTGAGAATTCATAGTAGCAAAAGAAAATAAAAACAAAATCTAATAAAAAAATTAATGAAAATAAACTCCTAAAACTAGAAACACTGACAACAATATAAGATAAAGATTTGAAAAAGGTTTAAATTTTGAAAAGGTTTGATTTTTAGAATTTTAAATTTAAATTTTGAAATTTGAATTTTGAATTTTGGAATTTAAATATTGAAATTTAAAATTTGATTTTGAAATAAATAAGATAAAAAAATTTTAAAATAAAAATCTGAAATTTTTTTTTTGTAATTTTCAAAAAAATCAATTAAAATAAAGAGAAAATATATTTTTGAATTTAATGAGGAAAGAGAAAAAAAATAAAATGACACCAAACTTAAAATTTTTAGATCAAAACGAAGAAAACAACCAAGAACAACTTGAAGGTCAAGATGAACACGAAGAACAACTTGAAAATCAAGAAAGAACAAGGAACATTATTTTCGAAAATTTTAATAACTAAATAAAAATCAATAACCTCTTAATTTACGAAAAAGCAAAAATAAAAACAAATAAACAAGCAAAAAAGCAAATATTTATAATAACCAATAATAAGGCACACGTTTGTAATTCCCCGGCAATGGCGCCATTTTGACGATCGGTTTCTAGCTGGTAAAGAATTTTTATAAAAATAATCACGTTGTAAGTATAGTTTCTAAACCAACAGAGAATCCTTTCGTACAAAAGTTTGGTTGTCACAAGTAACAAAACCCAATAAAATTTATAACCGAAGTATTTAAACCTCGGGTCGTCTCTCAAGAAATTGCAGGGAGGTGTATTTATTATTGGTTATGGAAGGGTATATTTTCGGGTTTTTGTATAAGATAAAAAGTAACAATAGTAAATGGCAAGAAAGTAAACTAATAACTAGAAAAGCTCTTGGCAAGGTATGAGAACTGAAAATCCTATCCTAGTTATCCTTATCAATTGTGATGAGAATTGTCCGTTGCTCCCACTTAGTTAACCCTTACTAAATAAAAGAAAGTCAAGTGGACCAATCAATTTGATCCTCAAGTACACTACAAAAAAAAGGCCTATGGTCACGGCAAAAAACCGTGACCATAGCCAGTAAAAAGGGTGACCATAGATCTATGGTCATGGTTTTGGACCTATGGTCACGGTTTTTTACCGTGTTCTATTCTCTTGTGGCCATAGGTCTATGGTCACGGTTTTTTTATATATGGTCACGGTTTCTATGATCACGGTTTTAATTTTCAAATTCTAACACTTTAGGCCACGTTTTTTCACCGTGACCATAGGTTAATCTATGGTCACGCGTAAAAACCGTGACCATAGCCTTATCTATAGTCACGGTTTTCACCGTGACCATAGCCTCTATGGTCACCCCTCCTTAAAACCGTGACCATAGCCTTATCTATGGTCACGGCTATGGCCACGGTTTTTGCCGTGACGATAGACTCTATGGTCACCCCTCCTTAAAACCGTGACCACAGCCTTATCTATGGTCACCCCACCTTAAAACCGTGATCATAGCCTTATCTATGGTCACGATTTCTGCCGTGACCATAGCCTCTATGGTCACCCCACTTAAAACCGTGACCATAGGTCTATCTATGGCCACGATTTTTGCCGTGACCATAGCCTCTATGGTCACCCCACCTTAAAACCATGACCATAGTCTTATCTATGGTCACGGTTTTTACCGTGGCCATAGCCTCTATGGTCACCCCACCTTAAAACCGTGACCATAGCCTTATCTATGGTCACAGTTTTTACCGTGGCCATAGCCTCTATGGTCACGGTTTTTGCCGTGGCCATAGCCTCTATGGTCACCCCACCTTAAAACCGTGACCATAGCCTTATCTATGGTCACGGTTTTTGCCATGGCCATAGCCTCTATGGTCACCCCTCTTTAAAACTGTGACCATAGCCTATTTTGTTCTATTAGATTTATTTTTTTTTTAAAGCATATCACATCCCAAATTTATGATAATCACAAAATAAATCTAAAAATGAGAAATTCAAGAGATCTAAATCATAAAAATTATATTTTAAGCTAGATATGTTTTTAGTCCGAACAACACAAATAAAAATAGAGTGTAATTTATCCATTACATTTAATACCAAGTAAAATCTGTTTATAAAAAGTACAGAACACATTAAAATATTACATTTAGATAACTAAAATATTTATATATGAGACCCATCCCATCTCATATTGCTACGGAAAATATTTTCTTCATATTATGTCCTCCTGGTAGCAAAAGAAATAAACATGTTAGACCAGAGAACATTGTACATCTGAAAGCGACAGTAAAGAACATAATAACAAATAAGCAAATGCACAAAAAATTGTACACTATTAGTTTCTGTTTACATTTCCTCCTTTTTTGCTATTTCCAAAATTTTGCTAAAATAAAAGAGAACGAATTCACAAAAGAAACAAGCTTCAGATTCTGTTTCCAGAAAAAATAAATTACCCTACCTTAAAACATTCATGTGCCAAAAAAGTAGGATCATGCTACTTGGCATAATTTCATTCCATGTTATTAAAAATGGCCAGCACACTAAAAATAAGTGATAAAATAAAAGAGAATATGTAAATATTTGATGCTCAAGATGCAAATATGCAGACTTAGATGGCATAAAAGGACATTAATAAATCAACTACACCTCACAAGATCCTATAATAATGAACTTCACTCAGTGCTAGTACTAAGTATATACCGCATCAAGTAAATAAAAAGCTAAGCTTTCTTCCTATCAACAACTAATTTATCCAACGAACACAATATATAGGCAGCGTGTGTGTACAGTGAATTGAGTGTAAATTGTCTTTTATTAATAACAAGATGAAAAGGTAGATCTGTAAATTGTATAAAGTTCATAGATGATTAGAGACAAAGTTACAGAGGAGAGACAACTACCACAACAAAAGAATTCATAATCTCTTAACTTCTTACCAATACCAAGCATCAATGACACATGCTAAAACAATAGAGCAATCAAAAGATCTTTACCCCACATCTACATACTGAAAAAACAAGCACCGACTAAGATATGAGCTAACAAATTCTACTTCTACCAACAAATTATGCTCATTGATCATTTTTAACAACAAACTCAACTATAATTTTTCAATCCAAAGCAGCAAACAATATTGAAAAAGAAAGAATTTGCAGACTGAAATTAACTTAGTTGTCTATATGTGCAGTATTTAACATAAGAAACTAAACATGGCATACTTGAACATACAAAATCATTCAACAAACTTTAGGGATTGTGTCAATTAAATAAATAAACTTTGCGTATTAAATTTGGATTGCAATAGAATATTAATTTTCAGTCACTTCACTTAATCAAAATTTCATGCACGAAACCTACTTGAAGACGCAGCGACTGCGAGCTCGAGAAATGACAGGTATGAACGGCGGTGCGGGCAGCGCCTCCTTCTCCTCGCGAAACACTCCTTCTCCTCTCTGGCCATCGCGTTCCTCTCTTCGTCGACAAAGTGTGGATCCGTTGCTGGCTACATCATTTACTTTGGCAGCTAACTCGTAGGCTCCTTCAACACATGCTCCCAAGGCCACACCAGACACGTAGTTTTCCCCAAGGAACATCCCCGCAAAGCCGGTGTCTTTGAGAGCGGCTTTAGCAACATTTAGTAGCTCAACATGGCCAATTAAGAACTGTGGAACAGCTTTAGGCCACAGTTTCACACCTAATACAGTTGGATTATTGGCATTTGGGTTTATAAGGATTTTTCGCAAATCTCGATCAGCTACTTGAATGAGTTCACTATCCATCTGTCATTGAACGAGAGGTTTTAGGTATCAAAAGGAACTAGGGAAAAGAAATAAATCTTGTAATCAGACAGAAATGGTCATATGGAACTTGTTTGAATATAAAAAAATTATCAAACCTTTGATAACATTCCAGGATTGGTAGCTCCTCCAATGAAATTCAATAGTAGAAGCTGTCCAGGTGGAGCCCGGTTAAGGAAAATTGATGAGCTATATCTTGTTCCTGTCATGTGTCAAACCCAATCATGTGTTAATTTTCACAAACAGAGCAATACATTATCCAATACCCAACAACTTGTATTCTGATTAGAAAGCAGAAGGAAAACCAAAGAGCGCATATTTGACAAAAAGATATAACTATGATCAAAAGTCAAAATTGAAGAACCCATGTGCATGCTAACCGGCCCCTTATTTTATTGAAAATGATAGCTTTTATTGAAAAAAAAGGATAATTACAGTAATTATGATGAAAAATAGGGTTATGACATATAACACTAACACTTAACATATAATATGCTGTGGCCCAAAAATTTTGTTGTTGTCTTACAACTAAGCCTCCATCCCTAAATTAAAGGCATTAATGTGTGTATATATATAGATATATATATTTATTTATAACACATGATGGCAAGCACTAACCAATGATATAATGGTGAGTGTTTGTCTAACCATCCATATATGTATAGGCCATCCATGTTAACTATCTGATCCCTTAAATTAAGCTATTGATTATTTACACTTGAACCTTTTTCAATTATTCGGTGGAATTAGAGTGAAGGAAAACATGTCAGCTTTTCAATCTTTTCCATTCTTTGAGGAAGATAGACACATACCCATATTGGTAAATATAAAGGAATTAGGAACTCTTGCAAATTAAAGATATTGCTTATCTATACTCCTTTTTGGTATTTTGTTGGAAATTCCTAAGACATCCAATACTAGAAGAGTAGAAGGATTTATATAATATATTGCTGCAAATTAAAGAACAAATTGCATATTACACTTTATGCGCATCGTTTTCCTTGCGCTAAATTTCATACTCGTTTTGGAAGGAAATGCTTTTTTGATCACATAATATAAAGATCGTCAAATAATTAGCTATACTCCTCAACTTTTGCTTTATAATAAATATTTACCTAAAGTCTCCACTCCTTGGAATCATGGATGCAATTGACCAAATCCCTTCAGTTCACCATCTATCAGTTAAGCAATGGATATACCTACAGGTCCAGTAGAAAGAAAAAATCGTTCCTCTAACAGGTCCTGGCTTATGCTATTTCAATTGTAAAGACTTTCAAGTTTTAGCCATATAGCGATTGTAGATGAACTACATAAGATGATAAGAAAAGCTTGTAAAAATGTAATAATGAATTCTGACCATTATATGTTAGCCACCAAGTTCGACGGCGACGGCACACCCCGCAGCAGCCCCAACACCGACGACGACGAGGTGTAGCGGGCAAGTAGCGCCCCCTTCTCCATCGCGTGCTTCCTTCTCCCCCTGTCCTCTCTCTTCCTGATCTCTCTTCCTCTCCTCTGGCGCGCGACAGCAACGGAGCTCCTCACAGCTCCATGGACGACGACGGCGGCCGGACAGCTTATCCCTCCTCCGTTCTTCTCTTCTCTCTCGGCGTGGGTGAGTGCTTCGCGGGTGAGGGAGAGGGGTGGCGGCTGAAGGGTAGCAAAGAGAGTTATGATTAGGGTTTGTAGGTTTTAATTTGGAAATAAGGATTTGAGTAATTTTAATAAACATTGGAAAATAGAGTAGTTATTAAAAATTAAACTCTATTTCAATAAATTATTTTAAAATATTATTTTATTTAATTGATTTTTTAAATAAATATTGCCTCCTCCGTCTCTCTCGGCGTGGGTGAGTGCTTCGCGGGTGAGGGAGAGGGGTGGCGGCTGAAGGGTAGCAAAGAGAGTTATGATTAGGGTTTGTAGGTTTTAATTTGGAAATAAGGATTTGAGTAATTTTAATAAACATAATAAACATTG
>NC_029791.2:64223037-64247505 GCF_000816755.2 Arachis ipaensis | reverse complement strand
AATATATATTAAATTTAATTTATTAATTTTTAAAATTAATTAAATATTTATTTTTTTAATAAATTAATGGAGTTGAAAATTTAATTTTATAAATAAATTTTTTAGTTAATTTATTTTATTATAAAATTTTATTAAATAACTTTATCTCAAATTAAAAATTATTGATGAGATAAAAGGTTACAAATAATTTTAATGAGTTTAGGAATAAAGGTTTAATTTTGGATGTTTGGGATTAGTATTGAGAGAAACGATGGGAAGTCGGCGGTGGGGAGAGGGAGTGGGCGCTTCGTGAGTGGGTGCGGCTCTCTCTTCTCTTCTTGCCTCCTCCCTATTCGACAGGCCGGCGGCAGCAGCAGGTACCTCGACACTCCTCGAGGCAACGACAGCGCGCGGTCTCCTCTCCTTCTCTCTAGTCCTTCTCTCTCCTGTCCCCCTCTTCCTTCGTGCGCTACCTCTTCCCCCGCGATGAACGGGCGATGTGGAGCAGCAGCAGCCACAACCCCGACGACGCCCCACACGGCAGCGGCAGCTTGAACCACCGATTGTATATTACCAGTCTTAAGTAATAATGTAAAAATGTTCGAAAAGAATAGTAGAATACATCAAGTAGATGTTAGCGATATACCGATTTTGAACTTTCAGAAATGTTAACTTTATCGTATTCGGTCCTGGACAATCTCCTTGCTAAAAAAGAAAGATGACCTGGACATCCATATAGGTAACGAATTGACTATCTACCACTTGACTTCCCTAAACCAGTTAACGTAGGTACTAAGGTTCCTCACCTCTGAAATCCATTTATAAATAATATTTCGTTTTCAACTCCTCATATCGATTAATAAACTGCTAGAAATATAATACACTAGTTTTTTCGTAAAGGAAGGTTTTGCTCATACTTTAAATCGCGTTCCTTTTGCTACGCGTATTTCACATTTTTTTATTTCTAATTATTAAAATTTTAAATTTTAATTAAGCAAAAATCTAAATTATTAATTTCAAATAAATAAAAATATCTAATTGTAATTGAAAATTATATAAATTCAAACTAACTTAAATTTCAAAATATCATAATTTTGATTTATTTAAATTTTAGTAAAGACAACTTTCTGGGCAATGAGGATGTAAAACATCGTGACCATAGACTTTTTTTTATCACTATAAAAAATCGTGACCATAGACCCTTTTAGGCTACTTCCCAAAACCGTGACCATAGAACCTTTTAGGCCACCGCCAAAACCGTGACCATAGACCCCTTTAATTCACCTCCCAAAATCGTGACCATAAACCCTTTTAGGTCACCCTTTTTTGAAAAACCGTGACCATAACCCCTTTTTTGTCACTGTAAAAAGTCGTGACCATAGACCCCTTTAGGTCACTGCTAAAACCGTGACCATAGATCCTTTTAGGCCATCCCCTAAAACCGTGACCATAGACCCCTTTAGGCCACCCCTAAAACCGTGACCATAGACCCTTTAGGCCACCCCCAAAATCGTGACCATAGACCCCTTTAGGTCACCCCCCAAAACCGTGACCATAGACCCTTTTAGGTCACCCTTTTTTGAAAAACCGTGACCATAGCCCCTTTTTGGTCACTGTAAAAAACCGTGACCATAGACCTCTTTAGGTCACCCCTAAAACTGTGACCATAGAACCTTTTAGGCCACTCCCCAAAACCGTGACCATAGACCCCTTTAGGCCACCCCTCAAAACCGTGATGATGGACCCTTTTAGGCCACCCCCAAAACCGTTACCATAGACCCTTTAGGTCACCCCCCAAAACCGTGACTGTAGACCCTTTTAGGTCACTCTTTTTTGAAAAACCGTGACCATAGCCCCTTTTTTGTCACTGTAAAAAACCGTGACCATAGACCCCTTTAGGTCACCCCCAAAACTGTGACCATAGACCCTTTTAGGCCACCCCCCAAAACCGTGACCATAGACCCTTTTTGGTCACTGTAAAAAACCGTGACCATAGACCCCTTTAGGTCACCCCTCAAAACCGTGACCATAGACCCTTTTAAGCAATCCTTTTTTTAAAAAACCGTGACCATAGGTACTCTATGGTCACCCTTTCCAAAAAAACCGGGACTATAGCTTTTTTTTTGTCACCCTAAAAAACCATGACCATAGAGGGTCTATGGTCATGGTTTTTTATCGTGACCAAAAAAACCGTGGCCATAGACCCAAAATGTTGTAGTGAGTCCTAGTCAACTCCTGTGAAAAGACTAGCTTTAGAGGGATCCAAATCAACTAGCAAGCTTCGAATATTAATCAACAACTGAGTTTGATAACTCAAGTGTCACCGATTACTCAACCAAAGCCAAGAGGAAAAAATCTAAATTATTTATATCATAAATAAAAGAAAGCAATCATGAATCTGAATTACCTCAATGTGTATTAATTAAGAAAATCAATCCTAACATGGAGTTCATAAACCAAATTGGGAAAATAAATAAATTAAGTTATAAAGTAAATAAAAGTAGAAGAGAAATTAAATTAAATGAACATTGAACTTGGAATGAAGAGAAGTAGCCTAATCATAATAGAAATCCTAAATCCTAATCCTAATCCTAAATCCTAAGAGAGAGGAGAGAGCCTCTCTCTAAAAGCTACATCCAAAACCTAAAATTATGAATAATGAATGTTGTATGTGTTGTGTCTCCAATGAATTGATTGATTTCCCCACTTTATAGCCTCTAATCTGTGTTTTCTGAGCCGAGAAGTGGATCAGAAACAGCCCAGAAATCGCTAGAGACGAAATCTGCCACGCTGGTTTTTCTGCAGAACGACGCGTCCGCGTGATGCACATGTGCGCGTCATTTTGCTGTTTGGCTACTGTAGCAAATTATATATCATTTCGAAGTCCCGGACGTTAGCTTTCCAATGCAACTGGAACTGCCACATTTCGACCTCTGTAGCTAAAGTTATGATCGATTTAGTACCAGGAGGTCAGGCTGGACAGCTTTAACAGTTCCTTCAGTTTCTTGTATTCCTTCCACTTTTGCATGCTTCCTTTCCATCCTCTAAGCCATTCCTACCCTATAAACTCTGAAATCACTTAACACACATATCAAGTCATCGAATGGTAATAAGAGAGGATTATTAATTAGTAATTTTAAGACCAAAGAAGCATGTTTTCAATCATAGCACAAAATCACGAAGGAGAATGTAAAACCATGCAAATTGTATGAGTAAGTGAGCAAAGAATTGATAAAAACCAATCAATTGAGCACAAGATAAACCATAAAATAGTGGTTTATCAGCGTCGCACCCCGTTTTTAATTTCCCTCCCTTTTATTCTATCTTCTCTCATTCTTTCTTCCTCCTTTCTTACTTTCTTCTTCTTCATCTCTTTAACTTCTTATCCTTCTTCACCTTCATTCTATTTTACTTAATTTATTTGCATAATTTCATTCATTACATTTTAATTTTGTGCATATTTGTATTTTCTTTTCTAAGTCTATTATTTTTTCATTGGTGTTAATTGTTCTTATTCAACTGTTGTATCTTCTCTGGTATTATTTTGGTGCTTCGTGACTTATTCTTAACTGTTGGGTAATATTATTTAAGTCAATGCTAATATTTTATGATAATTGTACTCCTTTTGCATTGACATAAATTTATATTGTCTTTCATTACCCATTATCTCTCCTTATTGTTGCAGTTTTTACACTATTTGATATGCCATTTACTTCTACTGTTTTCTCACTTGCATGTTGTAGCTACCATGTAGTTGAGACCCTCATGACTTGGCATTAACCCACCAAGACTTTATTTATTTTCTTATCTTTATTTCTGGGTTACTTTTTCTTCTTTTTCCTCTTCTTTCAGACTGGCCACCAAGAAAGGGGAAGAGAAACTTCTGTATGGGGCAACAGACAAGTCCATCTGCACAATCTCTAGAGAAAAGCATCAGTTGTAACAGCCCGTCCACCTGCACATCTCAACATGCACCGAGGACGGTGCAATCTTTAAGTGTGGGGAGGTCGATACCGATCTCCATGGGTTAGTTATTCCCTTCTCAACACTAATATTTTATTGTCTTTGTTTGTTCATTGTTGCATTTGCATGTTTGATTGCATATTTGTTTGATTTTGTGCATATTTTACCACTTGGTTAAAGTAATATTCTCTTTTTCAAGAAACTTTTTAGAGTATTTCACTAATTTAAATTAAAACTTTTTATTAAACTTGTTTGAAGAAATATTATACTAGAACATGGTTTAGAACTCGAATACACAAAACCTGTGAGATTTTTGAGCTTATTTGATTGGTTGCATTTTATCAACCAATATTTTATTTTTGGTGTGTGTTTTTCTCTCTAAAATTGTGATCTTTGTCTTGCTTAATTCTATATTTCCATGGTTTGATGTATGCATGCACTTATATGATTGAGGCCTTATTTCACTGAGCTTACATACCCATATAGCCTTACCCTTTTCATTATCCTTTGCAAACCAATTTGAGCCTATTTTACCCCTTTTATTCTTTACTTTAGCACATCACTAACTCTAAGCGGAAAACAACAATGTCCTTAAATTTGAATCCTTGGTTAGCTTAGACTAGTGAGAGTGTTCATGAATTAAGTGTGGGGAAAGTGGGTTTGGAAACGTTTGATTTTGGAAATTAAGTATGTTAAACTTCTTTAAGAAAATGTGAAAGAAATGTTTAGGACATGTTCATGCATTCAATAATTTAATCATATGCATTGAGAAAAACAAAAGAATATATAAATGTGAAAGAAATGTTTAGGACATGTTCATGCATTCAATAATTTAATCATATGCATTGAGAAAAAAATAAAAAAATAAAAAAAAGAGAGAAAAAGAAAAGAAAAAGAGCAAATAAGTAAAAGGAGACAAAATGCCCCAAAGTAAGTGGTGAAAGCAATGCATATGTACTGTACTCAAAATTAGAATGCATGAATATGTGGAAACATGGTTAATGGATAGTTAGATGTGGTATTATGATTACATGGATTGTCTAAAGTTAGGTGGAAAGTTTAAGTTAATTAAGGATTTAGATCTTAGTCCACTTGATCAAATACAATCCTACCTTGACCCTAACCCCATTACAACCCTTAAAAGACCTCTTGATATGTGTATCTATGCATTAATTCTTATTGGTAGAAGAAGAGCAAGCCTTAGAAATCAAGATTAGTAGAGAATTGAGAGAATCGAACCTTAAACACCTGAGCGATTAGAGTGTATATACTTCCAGTGAGGGTTCGATGCTCGATTCCTTGTTCCCGGCTTTCATGAGCTATTTTCTTCTTGCAAGTCTATTTGTACTTTATTTTTATGATTTGAATTAGTGAAATCTAGTTCATATTTGTTCTTGAAAGATTCATTTACTTTTCACCAAGTAGGTGAAAGCATTTTGCATTTAGCTACATTCATACAGATAGGTTGCATTTCATACATTCTACCATTCCTCTTCACTTTTATAGCTTCTCTTGAGCTTAGCATGAGGACATGCTAATGTTTAAGTGTGGGGAGATTGATAAACCATTATTTTATAGTTTATCTTGTGCTCAATTGAGTGGTTTTTATCAATTCTTTCATACACTTGTTCATACTAATTGCATGGTTTTATATTTTCCTTCCTAATCTTGTGCTATGATTGAAAACATGTTTCCTAGGGCCTTTAAATTGCTAATTTTAATCCTCTCTTATTACCATTCGATGCCTTGATATGTGTGTTAAGTGATTTCAGAATTTATAGGGTAGGAATGGCTTAGAGGATGGAAAGGAAGCATGCAAAAGTGGAAGGAATACAAGAAACTGAACGAACTGCTAAAGCTGTCCAGCCTGACCTCTGGTACTAAATCGACCATAACTTGAGCTACAGAGGTCCAAATGATGCGGTTTTAGTTGCGTTGGAAAGCTAACGTCCGGGGCTTCGCAACAATAGATAATTTGTTATAGCTGCTCCGAATCCAGGTGACGCACACGCGTGGATCACGCGGACACGTGACCTGGCAAAAACCCAATCCACGCTAACGCGTGGACGACGCTTCCGCGTGACTTTGCAGCGACCTGTACGTACCAGAAATTGCTGAGGGAAATTTCTGGGCTGTTTTTGACCCAGTTTTTGGCCTAGAAAACACAGATTAGAGGCTATAAAGTGGGGGATGCATCCATTCAAAAATACAACAGATACAACTTTCAAAATACATAATTTTAGGTTTAGATGTAACTTTTAGAGAGAGGCTCTCTCCTCTCTCTTAGGATTTAGGATTAGGATTAGGATTTAGGATTTCTATTATGATTAGGCTACTTCTCTTCAATCACGGGTTCAATGTTCCTTTAATTTATTTTCTACTTTTATTTATTCTATTACTTTAATTATTATTTATCTTTTCAATTTGGTTTATGAACTCCATGTTATGATTGATTTTCTTAATTAATACATATTGAGGTATTTCAGATTTATGATTGCTTTCTTTAATTTATGTTATTGATGCTTCTAATTAATCCAAATTATTTTCATTCGAGTAGATTTTCTTACCTTTTGTCTTTGGTTACGTAATTGGTAACACTTGAGTTATCAGTCTCAGCAGTTAATTGGAAATTGGGTTTGCTGATTGATTTGGATCCCTCTAAAGCTAGTCTTTCCATAGGAGTTGACTAGGACATGAGGAATCAAGTTAATTATCCTACTTGACTTTCCTTTATTTAGTAAAGGTTAACTAAGTGGGAGCAAAATCTAATTCTCATCATACCTGATAAGGATAACTAGGATAGGATTTCCAGTTCTCATACCTTGCCAAGAGATTTTCTAATTATTAATTTATTTTTCTTGTCATTTAAATTACTTGTTCCTTATTTTAAAAACCCAAAACAAAATATACTTTTTCCATAACCAATAATAAATCATACTTCCCTGCAGTTCCTTGAGAGACGACCCGAGGTTTAAATACTTCGGTTACAAATTTTATTGGGTTTTGTTACTTGTGACAACCAAATTTTTATACGAAAGGATTCTCTGTTGGTTTAGAACTATACTTACAACGCGATTATATTTGTGAATTTCTTTACCGGCAAGAAATTAGTTCGTCAAATATTTTATGCTCTCCCCTATCCATCTCTTTCTATTATGCCGGTGCTCTACGTAAAAGCTTTCTGTGCATTCAATTATGGTATTTAAATGATTAATGTGCACAAGAATTCTTTTAATTTTCGAATTTATAAATACAAAAGCTTATAAATCTAGTTTGTATTTTACCTATTTTAATCATATAACAATTACATGTTGGCGGGAAGATTTCAATAATTTTATTATATACATAAATTATCCCAGTGATCTTACACCTAAATGAATTTGACACAAAAATATAGAAGGCAAAGATAATTCAGCAATTTAAAACCAAATTAGCAATTTTGCAACAGCTTGAAGAACAAATAAAACCAAAGCACTCCTTTGAAAAATCAGAACAAAAAGCAGCAACCATTTGTATCCTAAACATACCTCTTAATTAATGTAGGAAACATATTGTGTACGCAACCAACAATCTATATCTCTGCTTAGTACCTCAAATCCCATAGGACTTCTTCTTTGGTAAATTTTAATCTTGGCCTATCTGAATCTAATATCTTTACCCACCACATAAACTTAGAAGCCCTTTTGTTTGCATGTATCTAATGTTATTTTAACATTGTAAATTAATGATGTCCAAAGCTATTATAGGCCAAAGGTAAAAACAAAATAATTTTAAACAAGGTTACCTGAAGTCTTGAACGTTGAACATTGAATGCCAGATCTGTAGCTCGTCTTTGGAGCTGAAGAGGTATCAAATTGCTATCTGCTGCTACCCATTAGAACCTCGAAGCAGGGGGCGAAGGCCTTGAATCCAGCAATGGCGACACAGGTCCCAGCAGAGACATCCAGCTGCACTGGAAAATGACAAATAGTCGGCATTTTCCGGCGGCCGGCCATGCGCGGTGAAAATCAGCGACGCAGAGCTAAAGAGCATTGAGATAGGGAAGATACGTGAATATTGAGACACAACGGAGATGAGCCACAGCGAGACACGGTGTGTTGGTGGCTCTAACGGTAGTTACGGTCCTTGTGCGGTGTTGGTAGGCGGAGATGCTTTAAGACCATAGGGTTTGAAGAGAGGATGGGTGGGCTGGGAGTGACGGCGCATAGATAGGGTTAATTAAGGTGTAAAAAATTTCTTTTAAAATACTGAATAATTATAAACAAATTTATGATTTATTATAACAAAATATGATTTATGTTTGGTAATTATATACTAAAATTAATTTTGATAAAATGAATATTGTTTGGATAATATTATATATATATATATAGGAAAAATAATAAATTAAAACTTATTACGTAGTCCATGAGATAGAAAAATAAAGAGAGGAAAATAATCATTAAGGTTGAAACAATACAAAATGTATAACACGGTTCTTATAATAATTAATTTAGATAGAGTACCTTAAGTAAAATATTGAAGGTCAATAATTCTGGACATGTGTCTATTTGTGATATCTTTAAAAAAAATAAATTGGATTAAAAGCAAATAAAATAAAAAATTTTCTATCTGTATTCAATAATACTAATAACAGATGAGATGAGAAGAGAGAAACGGATAAGATGTGAAAGATAATGGGTGAAAATTATGTGAAGGTGGCCAAATAGTGGATAAGATGTGAAAGATAATGGGTGAAAGTTATGTCAAGGTGGCCAAGTAGTGGAGAAGTTAATAGGAAGGGTAATATTGAAAAGAAATCTTGGACACCAAACCCATGTATTGTCATTATATATTAATAATTATAGATTATAGATTATAGATTATAGATTATAGGTAAGAGAGAACGTGAATGTATGTGATAAGAGAGAAGATGAAGTAGTGGAAGTTTTTTAACGTATAATAACTGACGTATAGTGGGGTAGATTATTAAAAAATGGCAAAATTGAAAATAAAATTTGGACACCAAGATAGACAGATTGTGTCCTTATATATTGTTATAGATATTTTAATACAAATTATTTAATATTATCAGAGCTAAAAAAAATAAAATTAATATTTCTTCTAAGAATAATTATTTTTAAAATTATAAATACACAACAAAAAATTAGAATACATTAAAATAGTACCATAATAAAAAATAATTCTTTAAAAAAAATAAATTGGATTAAAAGCAAATAAAATAAAAAAATTTCTATCTGTATTCAATAATACTAATAACAGATGAGATGAGAAGAGAGAAACGGATAAGATGTGAAAGATAATGGGTGAAAGTTATGTCAAGGTGGCCAAATAATGGAAAAGTTAATAGGAAGGGTAATATTGGAAAGAAATCTTGGACACCAAACCCATGTATTGCCATTATATATTGTTATAGATATGGATAAAAGCTGGATTTTAGAGTCACAAGGTACTGTAGAACATAATCAAGGATTGAACAATTTTTTGGACTTTGCATTGCTAATGCATCGTCAAATGAAATGATAAAATGTCCATGTCCAAAGTGTGGCCTCCAACTTATGCAAACAAGAGAATATGCGTACGACCACCTGTTGATGAGGCCCTTTCCCCTCTGATACACTGTCTGGATTCGTCACGGTGAGAAACTTTGTGACGAGTGCACAAGGTTTAAGGGCATAACTGATAATTCACTATCCCAAGTAAATTCGATGATGCAAATGGTCAACGAGGCATTTGATTTCTCAATTCCACACGGGTTCGATGACACCACAATGGATGAACATGTTGACGATGATGAACAAGAATTTCTGAATTTATATGACAGACCAAGTCGCGTAGCGAGGAATTTTCATGATTTACTTGCAGACAGAGAGCAAGAACTATATCCCGGATGCTCAAAATACTCGAAGCTATCATTTCTAGTGAAGCATTACCATATAAAGTGCATGTGTGGTGCTAGTGACAAGGCGATGACAATGATCCTAGATTTCTTGCGAGAGGCTTTTGAGCACGCTAAACTTCTGACAACATTCTATGAGGCCAAAAAGACAATTAGGAAACTGGGTATTGAATACAAGAAAATAGATGCATGCCCAAATGATTGCATTATACCGGGGTGATGATGAAGAATTGACAAGGTGTAAACGATGCGGGACTTCAAGATGGAAGCAGAAGACACGGAATGGTTCTATTCTCAAGCTAAAACTCAAGTCAAGAGAAATGGGAAACTAATACCAGCAAAGACTCTTCAATACTTTCCGTTCATCCCGCAACTGCAACGGTTATTCATGTGCAGCAAAACATCTAAAGAAATCTTATGGCATAAGGAGGGTCACAATAGTGACGATTTCTTGAGGCATCCAAGGGATGATGTAGCTTGGAAAAATTTTGATGAGAAGAATCCTACTTTTTCATCAAATCCACATAGTGTTCGTCTGGCATTAGCTAGTGACGGATTTAATCCTTTTGGGAACATGAGCACAAAGTATTCTGTTTGGCCGGTTATTCTTATACCGTACAACTTTTCTCCATGGCTTTGCATGAACCAAACCTCTTTTATCCTATCTATGATTATTTCTGGGCCTAAAATGCCAGAAAATGACATAGATATTTACTTGCAGCCTCTAGTTGATGAGTTGAAGCTATTTTGGGATGGGGTAGAAACGTACGATGCTAACAAGAAAAACACTTTCAAGATGTTTGCGGCATTGATGTGGACTATTAGCGATTTTCCAGGATTAAAAAACTTATCAGGGTGGAATACGCACAGCGGGTTAGCGTGCGCTAACTGTAATTTGGATGCTAAGGCACAGCGACTAATGTATAGTCAAAAATGGTGTTTTATCGGTTATCGTCGTTTTCTAAGTCAGGGTCAATAATTTAAACTGGACCAGTTAAGATTCGACGGGCAAGTAGAAAACAGGGATCCCCCAAAAGATGTTGTCTGGAGCAGATATCTTAAGACAACAATCAACTGTTCACGTGTCATTTGGAAAGATGACAAATGTCATAAGACAAAAAGGACGCAATGGTGAAGATGCCAACATGGGTGAATCAAATTGGAAGAAGAAGAGTGTTTTCTTTGAACTCGCATACTAGGAAGAAAATATCCTGCGTCATAACCTAGATGTTATGCACATAGAAAAAAAAATGTCTGCAATAACATAATGTTCATTATATTAAATGATAGTGGAAATTCAAAGGACAATCTGAAAGCTCGAAAGAGATTTATAATACATGGGCATAAGGCCAGAGCTATGGCCGCGCGAGGGGTGAAAATATCCTTCTGTAGTTTTTACCATGTCAAAGGCACAAAAGGATATATTTCTAAAGACTCTTCAACATGTCATCTTTCCAGATGGTTATTCCAGCAATATTACGCGTTGTGTTGACTTGCGATAGCATAAGTTGTATGGGTTGAAAAGTCATGATTGTCACATTTTGATGGAACTTTTACTTCCAATTCTGGTCAAGAATGCACTGCCTGCCCATGTGGGTACCGTATCTTTCATCATTTTTTCAAGCACTTTGTAGGAAAACCGTTAACCCTCTACAGCTTGATGAACTCCAAAATCATGTTGTTCATACCCTGTGTCGTATGGAGATGATTTTTTCTCCATCGTTCTTCATAGTCATGGTACATGACGTGGATAAAATTGGCGAGTCAAGAATTGTTATAAGATATGCGTTGCAAGTATAGTTCTTAACCAACCAGAAATCCGCTTATCAATTTAGAAGGGTGTCACAAAAATTAAAATTAAAATACTGGGAGTATGAATCCCAGGTCGTCTCCCAACGAGTTGCAGAAAGGTGTGCTATTTTATTAATCAGATGTTTTCAAAATGGTTTGAATTGAATAGCAGGAAATTAAATTAGAGAATTTATGTAAATTAAATAAAAGCCTTAACTGGGAGTAGATTAGCTGGAAGCCCTATTCTTGTTGGAGTACTCTCAAGATTAATTGACAATTTAAGGTTGTCCTGTTTAGCTATCCCTTACTAGGTAAGGGAAAGTCAAACAAGTTGGAATGTTACTTCTATTCACAAGTTCCAACCCACTCAATTAAAAGGGATTGGTGTCAGTGACTAGAGGGCAATCCAACAATAAACCCAATTACAATTTTTCTTTTTTGAGCATTCCAACTCAAGGGTTCCTTTCAATCAACTCTCCATCAAGTTAGGGAACTACTCGCTCATTGTGAATGTAGAATTCATAACACAGGAAAGGGAATTAAAGAAAGACATGATAAATAAAAATCAAAGAAATCAATTAAAAATAAAAGTAATTCTTGTATTAATAAATTCTAAAAATAATTCAATAGTAAAATTGAGTAAATTAAAGGACATGGAAGAGTAAGAGCCAAGTAAAGAAAACGAACTAGAATGACAAAGTCTTGATGAGGTAATAACTCTTCTCAATATCCCAATGCAAAAAGCAATAGAAATAAAATCCTAAGAACTATGAATGTGTACAGAAAAAACCTAGAGGAGGAGTAAAACTAGATCTAAAAACTAAAAATTGTGTAGAATGAATGTTGTTCTCTATCTCTGCATGTTCTCTGGCTCTAGCCTGCTTTTCTGGGCCGAAAACTGTGTCAAAACAGGGCCCAAAATCGCCCCCAGCGAATTCTGCAGATTATGCAGATCGCACACGTCACGCGATCGCGTCATTCATGCGGCCGCGTCATTCGGCATTTTGCCCTGCCACGCGAGCGCGTCGTCCACGCCTCCGCGTCACTTGTGCTATTCCAATCCGCACGGTCGCGTGAGCCATGCGGCCGCGTCACTGCGATTTCCTCTCTTTCGCGCGGTCGCGTGAGCCATGCGGCCGCGTCACTTCTCCTTGGTCATCTCCTCAATTTCTTGTGTTCCTTCCATTTTTGCAAGCTTCCTTTCCAATCTCCAACTCATTCATGCCCTATAAAGCCTGAAACACTTAACACACAGATCACGGCATCGAATGGAATAAAGGAGAATTAAAATACATAATTAAAAGTCTCTAGGAAGCAATTTTTCAATCATGTAATAAGTTTAGGAAGGAAATATAAATGCATGCTAATCATATGAATAAGTGGGTAAAGATCATGATAAAACCACACAATTAAACACATTATAAACCATAAAATAGTGGTTTATCAACCTCCACACACTTAAACATTAGCATGTCCTCATGCTTAGTTGAAGGAGATAAAATAAATGAGTAGGAACATGTAAAACTCATGCAATGCAATGCAACCTATATATGTGAATGCAACTATATGATTCTTGTCCACTTGATCAATAGTAAATAAGCTCTTCAAAACAATTACAAATCAAATTCTACTAATTCAGTTCTTATATAGTAAGAATAGATAAAAATGCAAGAAGGTAGCTCATGAAAGCAGGGAACATAGAAATTTAAGCATTGAACCCTCACTGATGATGTATGTACGCTCTAATCTCTCTAGTGTATAGGGCAATCACTCTATCCTTCTCTAATCATGCTCTCTAATTTTTGTTCTTCTCCTAACCAATCAACAACATTTAATATATCAATGCAAACATCTTGAGGTCTTTTCAAGGTTGTAATGGGGCCAAGGTAATGGTAAGGATACATATGTGGCTAAGTAAGCTTATAAACTGAATCTTTAATTAACCCAAGCTTTAACATAACCTATATATATTCTTTATAACTTTAGAATTCATACCTAGCTACCCAGAATTTCCCTTTTACATTCCATACTCGTGTATCAACTTTTTATTTTAATTTTATCATACATGCATTGATCTTTGAATTCTTAACTTAGCATTGGGGTAATTTTGTCCCCTTATTTATTTATTGAATATTTTTGGTTTTTTTTAACATAAACATAAAAATAAACATAGCTTATCAATGCACATAGATTTTTAATTCTTATAGTTTCACATGAGTAGGTATTCCAATTTCCATTATATTATCATGACACATTCCCTTATTATCTTTTGTTCCCACAATTTCTCATACTTAATTAGCACACACAATTCTATCTTAAGCTAACCAAAGATTTAATTTGGGATATATAGTTGTTTTTTTTTTTCTGTTTAAGGCTAGTAATATGGTAAAATATAGAACAAATGGGATTCAAAGGCTCAAAGTGGCTAACAAAGGTAATTGAAAGGGTAGGTTTAATTTGGATAAGTGAGCTAAACAATTAATGGCCTCAATCATATGCAAACATATAAATATAATAAACATTGGACATATAGGATGGAACAAAATATAGATTACAATCATAGAGAAGTAAACACACAAGAATAAAATAATTATGGTTAAATACTGTAACCATGCATAAAGGCTCAAATCTCACAGGTTGTGTGTTAGCTCAAAAATCATGTTCCAAATACAACTTCAAGTAAATTTAACATAAGAGTTTTAATTAAAGTTAGTGAAATTTTGTTCCAAAAATAGGGTCTCAGAGGAAAACTTATTGTCTTTTCAATCAAGTAGAACATGCATGCAACTAACCTATTACTATGCAATTTATCCTATTCTACAAAAGAAAAACTAACTAAATATCCTAATTTATTGGTGTTTAGGGAAGAGACATTACCTCCGGAAGTCAGGTACTGACTGACCTCCCCACACTTAAGGCTTTGCACCGTCCTCGGTGCCATCTGTCAGGAACAAAGGTGGGCTGGTAGCAGTATCTCCACAGTCGGGACCATCATGGCTTCCTGTGCTGGTAAAGGAAGTGGAGTCCGGGGTGTCTGAGTCCTTGAATTTTCCCATAATCAACTCCTTGAGGTATGTGAATCGGTGCTTGTTACGGCGCTCTCTCATCTTAGCTTTGTGTTCCTGCCGATCCAACCTTTCGAGTATCTGATGGAGCAGTTGGTTTATTGTAGGTGCTTGTGGTGTTGAAGAAGGAATATCTTCAACCGGTTCAGTAGGATGGCTTGTGGCGGCTGGTGGAGGTCTGATGTATTTCCTGTTAGGGACATACTGATGATCCCATGGGAGCATGGCTTTGGTGTCCCTAGCTCTGTAGAAAATTCCGGCTGCTGAGATAAGATTTGAGACCAAGGCGGGAAAAGGTAAGTTGCCCGCAATTTGTACGTGTCCCATGGCATTCCGGATGTGTCTTGGTAGGTTCAGAGGTTGGTCTGTAAGGATGCACCATAGTAGAATGGCCATGTCCGCAGTGAAGGAGGACTTGTGAGTGCTCAAAAAGACGTAATGGGACATGATCTGTGCCCATATGCGAGCCTCCAAGGTAAGTGCTGAAGCCGATATTCCCTTAGGGCAGGTACGATGGTATCCGTAGATCCAACGGCTGTCAGGTAGTGCGATAACTCTGAGAACAGCGTCCCAGTCAAATTGGTACATCTGGCGCTTGAGTGCGGCTTCTTGAAAGGCGTCCAATCCTTCTGGAACAGGGGGAAGACCTAGAGCTTTTTGAATGGCCTCTTCTGTAATGGGGACTTGCTTCTGACGGACAAAGACAGACTGCAGGGTTGGCAGGTGGAAGTTGGAGTAGAACTCGGCTACCCAAGAAAGATTGACCTTCCTCGGCTGTCTCTGTAGGAAACCCCATTGTCTTTGTGCAATTTGCGGCTCAACAAAGGTAGCAATATGGTTTGGGAGGAGAAGAAGGTATTCGTTGTTGTAACTCCTTTCTGCCAGGATGGGGAACATCTGCTCACAGTAACGATTGGGAAATCGCACAGTGTCCTTTGCTGGGAAGGCTTTTTCTTTATCATCAACCTTTATAATCCTCTTAGTTCTTTTTGTTGATAGTTTAACCGCAATTGAAGAAGGCTCTGCCACTAATGCTCTTTTTGTTCCTCTTCTTGCTGGTGGTTTGGGAGTAGCTTTCTCTTTTTCTTTATTGGTGGCCATCCTGAAAAGGGGAAAAAAGAAAGTAACGTAAATTCAAAGAGATAGAGCAAGGAAGAGGGTTGTATAAGTGATAAACAATGCACGGTAAAGAGGATGTTGTTAACACATGGTCATGACTACATGTGAAAAGTTCATCAATGGAAATATAGCAAGTGCATTGGAGGATAATTAAATGCAAGAGGCTTATTGACATGCAGGCAAAGGCATGAGTAGCATAGATCAAGCATTTAATTAGTTGAATGTGTTATCACTCGTAACAAACTAGCCATCACGTTCGTATTGACAATTAAATTCAATTAATACAATAGTAAAGGGAATTTGTGAAAAGCAAGCATTGAATAGTAGAATAGAATAATGTTAAAAAATGCATGATGCCATATGGGCTTTTTCACAAATACATAGCATGCATGGTAAATAAGGTATAGAAAGTATTAAAGTGAACCTGCAAGCAACCCTTTAAAAAGGTAATATATAATTGCCAAACAATTTTACAACAATCCACAAGCATATAATGAGAAATAATGACTCAAATAAATTTTCAACACCAAGTAAAAAGGAAAAAGAAAGAAAAAGAAAATATGGATAATGAAAGTAAAAAGAAAAGAAAAGAAGATAACATATAAAAATAAGAAGAATAATAGAAAAGTAAGGGGGAAGAAGAAAAGAAAACCTTGTTAATGGGGGTGAGAGAGAGAGAGAGAGTAGAAAGTGAGAAAGAAGGAAGAAGGAAGAAGGAAGAAATAAGGAGGGAAAAGAGAAAATAGGATTTGGGGAAAAGAAAGATAAGATAATTGGCAAATCAGGGAAGCTGTGCGGCGCAAGCGACGCGGTTGCGTGGGGCACGCGGTCGCGCGACTTGCAGTTATACTAATTGACGCGGTCGCGTCGGTCACGCGGTCGCGTGACCCGTTTTATGCTACTAGCGCGAAGGCAGCCTCGCACTTGCACAACTCTCTGTTCAAACTCTTATTGCGCCAAATGTTGGGTGACGCGATCGCGTGGGCATGCGATTGCGTGAGTGGCCATTAGAAGGATATGACGCGGACGCGTGAGCCATGCGTCTGCGTGGGAAGAATTGTGCGTTCAGCGCCAATCCAGCACCACGCTAGCACAACTTTCGGTCGTGCACCCTTTTCACGTCGAATTCCAGGGCACACGGCCGCGTGAGTGACGCGGTCGCGTGGGAGGCCAATGTTCCCACACGACGCGGACGCGTCAGCAACGCGGTCGCGTGGGGTGATTTGTGCCACGGGCACGCCTCCAGCCACGCTCTCACGTGACTCTCTGTTCGTTTTATTATTTTCTCCAATCACCTGCGACGCGGACGCGTCAATGATGCAGTTGCGTCGCGAAAATTTTTTTTTTATAAATAAAAGTATGTAAATGCAGATGCACGAAATGTACTAATAAAGAGAAGAGTTATTGAATAGGAAAACTAAGAATAAAGAAAAGAACGATCATATCATGGTGGGTTGTTTCCCACCTAGCACTTTGCTTTAACGTCCGTAAGTTGGACGCTCCACTAGCTCAGTCTTCGACTATGTGGAGATCTTCCAAGAGGAAGATCTCGAGCTCCTTGTTTTTCTTCATCCTCTCTCCATGGTACAGCTTTAAACGTTGTCCATTAACTTTGATAAGTTCAGAGCTTGAAGGGTGACTTAGGTGAAAAACTCCGTACGGTTCGGCCTTCTCTACTCTGTATGGACCTTCCCATCTTGATCTCAATTTGCCTGGCATGAGCCTCAGTTGAGATTTGTAAAGGAGGACTAAATCTCCAGGTTGGAACTCTTTTCTCTTGATGTGCTAATCATGTACAACCTTCATCTTCTCCTTGTATAGTCTTGATTTCTCATAAGCTTCTAGGCGAAAGCTTTCCAGTTCTTGCAGTTGCAACTTCCTTTCAGCTCCGGCTTTCTCAATTCCCATGTTGCACTCCTTTACTGCCCAAAAGGCTTTGTGCTCTACTTCAACAGGGAGATGACAAGCTTTTCCATAAACTAAATGGAAAGGACTCATCCCAATGGGTGTTTTGTAAGCTGTTCTGTATGCCCAGAGTGCATCTTGTAGCCTGGTGCTCCAGTCTCTTCTATGAGGTTTGACTATCTTCTGCAAGATACGCTTTATCTTTCTGTTTGACACCTCGGCTTTCCCATTAGTCTGAGGATGGTAGGTTGTTGCAACCTTATGAATTATCCCATGCTTCTTCATTAATCATGTTAGTCTCCTGTTACAAAAATGGGTGCCTTGATCACTCACGATTGCTTGTGGTGATCCAAAGCGACAAATAATGTGGTTTCTCACAAAGGAAACAATAGTGTTAGCATCATCAATGTGGGTAGGAATTGCTTCCACACATTTGGAAACGTAATCCACAGCTAACACTATATAAAAATAACCATTAGAATTTGGAAATGGACCCATGAAGTCAATGCCCCAAACATAAAAAATTTCACAGAAAAGCATAATTTATTGAGGCATCTCATCCCTCTTGGATATATTACCAAATTTTTGGCATGGGAAACAAGATCTACAAAATTCAGCAGCATCTCTAAAAAGAGTAGGCCACCAGAATTCACAGTCTAAGATTTTTCTAGCTGTTCTTTGAGGGCTAAAATGTCCTCCACTCTTAGATGAGTGATAGGCCTCTAAGATGGACTGAAATTCTGATTGAGGCACACACCGTCTAATTACCTGGTCAGCGCCACATCTCCATAAATATGGGTCATCCCATATATAATATTTAGACTCGCTTTTCAGCTTGTCTCTTTGATGCTTAGAAAAGTTTGGAGGAAAGGTGCGGCTAACTAGATAATTAGCTACAGGTGCATACCAAGGGACTACCTCAGATACTGCTTGCAGGTTATCAAATGGGAAATTATCAGCTATAGGAGTGGGGTCATCTGTAATGTGCTCAAGGCGACTCAAGTGGTCTGCCACTAAATTCTGGTTACCACTCCTATCCTTAATTTCCAAATCAAATTCTTGTAATAGCAGTATCCAACGTATAAGCCTTGGTTTGGACTCCTTTTTAGCTAATAGATACTTTAGAGCTGCGTGGTCTGAGTACACTACTACCTTCATACCAAGTAAATAGGCTCGGAATTTATCCAGAGCAAAAATAATAGCAAGAAGCTCTTTCTCAGTAGTAGTGTAATTGGACTGAGCGGCATCTAAAGTTTTAGACGCATAAGCAATAACAAAGGGGTCCTTACCTTCACGCTGAGCCAGTGCTGCTCCTACTACATGGTTGGAGGCGTCGCCCATTATTTCAAATAGTTGGCTCCAGTCTGGTCCTCTCACAATTGAAGCTTGAGTCAGGGCGGTCTTCAGCTTATCAAATGATTGTTTGCAATCCTCACTGAACTCGAACTCAATATCCTTCTGCAGTAGTCTGGATAAGGGAAGTACTACCTTACTGAAGTCCTTAATGAATCTCCTGTAAAAACCTGCATGGCCAAGGAACGAACGGACTTTCCTTACAGAAAAGGGGTAAGGTAAACTAGAAATAACATCCACCTTTGCTGGATCTACAGAAATGCCAGTATTAGATACAACATGTCCTAGTACAATACCTTGTTTTACCATAAAGTGACATTTTTCAAAATTTAATACAAGGTTTGTACTGACACATCTACCTAATACTCTAGATAATCCATCTAAGTAAAGGCTAAAGGAATCGCCATATACCCTAAAATCATCCATAAAAACTTCCATACAGTCCTTAATAAGATCAGAGAAAAGACTTATCATGCACCTTTGGAAAGTAGCCGATGCATTGCACAAGCCAAAGGGCATTCTCTTGTAAGCATAAGTCCCAAAAGGACATGTAAAAGTGGTCTTTTCCTAATCCTCAGGAGCTATATGAATCTGGAAATAACATGTGTAACCATCTAAAAAACAATAATGTGATTTACCTGACAGGCGATCCAGCATTTGATCAATGAATGGAAGAGGATAGTGATCTTTACGAGTGGCCTGGTTGAGGCGTCTGTAGTCAATGCAGACCCTCCAGGCGTTCTGAACTCTGGTTGCCATGAGATCTCCATGCTCATTCTTCACTGTAGTGACTCCAGACTTCTTGGGCACCACTTGTACTGGGCTTACCCATTCATTGTCTGAAATGGGGTAGATGATATCTGCCTCCAGTAGTCTGGTCACTTCCTTCTTGATAACCTCTAAGATAGTGGGGTTCAGTCTTCTCTGGGGTTGACGGACAGGTCTTGTTCCCTTTTCTAAAAATATCCTATGCTCACAGACTTGAGGGTTGATGCCTACTATGTCTGCCAAACTCCAACCAATTGCCTTCTTGTGCCTCCTCAGCACACTAAGTAACTGCTCTTCCTGTTGAGAAGTGAGTTCCCTTGCAATGATAACTGGAAACTTCTGCTCGTCTTTAAGGTAAGCATATTTGAGGTGTGGAGGAAGGGGTTTTAATTCTAACTTCTGATCATGGTCAGGCTCTGGGTTGTCTGGAGTTGGTAACAATGGTAAAGCACTGTCATTGTCCTCTGAGAATGTCCCCACACTTAGACCTTGTCCTATGTACTTCTCTTCAAATTCCTCCTGGTGAAGTTCAGCCATGGTTTCATCTATGATGTCACACTGGAGGATAGAATGATCCTCCGGAGGATGCTTGATGAGCGGATATTTTATACGCTTTTTGGGGTTAATTTCATATAGTTTTTAGTATATTCTAGTTAGTTTTTAGTTTATTTCCATTAGTTTTTAGGAAAAATTCATATTTTTGGACTTTACTATGAGTTATGTGTTTTTCTGTAATTTTAGGTATTTTTCTGGCTGAAATTGAGGGAGCTGAGCAAAAATCTGATTCAGGCTGAAAAAGGACTGCTGATGCTGTTGGATTCTGACCTCCCTGCACTCAAAGTGGATTTTCTGGATCTACAAAACTCAAAATGGCGCGCTTCCAATTGTGTTGGAAAGTAGACATCCAGGGCTTTCCATCAATATCTAATAGTCCATACTTTGCTCAAGGATAGATGACGTAAACTGGCATTCAACGCTAGTTCTCTGCCCAATTCTGGCGTCTAGCGCCAGAAAAGGATCAAAAGTTGGAGTTCAACGCCAGAAATGGATCCAAACCTGGCGTTGAACGCCCAAAACAGCCTTATGCACGTGAATTGTTTAAGTCTCAGCCCCAGCACACACCAAGTGGGCCCCAGAAGTGGATCTCTACACCACCCATCATAGTTTACTCATTTTTTGTAAACCTAGGCTACTAGTTTAGTATTTAAACAACTTTTAGAGACTTATTTTGCATCTCATGACATTTTAGATCTGAACTTTGTACTCTTTGACGGCATGAGTCTCTAAACTCCATCGTTGGGGGTGAGGAGCTCTGCTGTGTCTCGATGAATTAATGCAAGTATTTCTGTTTTCCATTCAAACATGCGTGTTCCTATCTAAGATATCTATTCGCGCCTAACTATGGAGAAGGTGATGATCAGTGACACTCATCACCTTCCTCAATCCATGAACGTGTGTCTGACAATCACCTTCGTTCTACATCAGATTGAATGAATATCTCTTAGATTCCTTAATCAGACTCTCCGTGGTATAAGCTAGATTGATGGCAGCATTCATGAGAATCCGGAAAGTCTAAACCTTGTCTGTGGTATTTCGAGTAGGATTCTGGGATCGGATGACTGTGACGAACTTCAAACTCGCGAGTGCTGGGCGTAGTGACAGACGCAAAAGGATAGTAAATCCTATTCCGGTACAACTGAGAACCTGCAGATGATTAGCCGTGCGGTGACAACGCACCTGGACCCTTTTCACTGGAAGGATGAATGGTAGCCATTGACAACGGTGATCCACCTACACACAGCTTGCCATAGAAGGACGTGCGTGCGTGAATCAGAAGACAGAGGAAAGCAGAGATTCAGAAGACAAAGCATCTCCAAAACTCCAATATATTCTCCATTACTGCATAACAAGTAACCTTTAACCCATACTCTCTTGTTTATTAGCAATTCAACTGATAAATAAAAATTGACTTCCTGACTAAGAATTGCAAAATAACCATAGATTGCTTCAAACCAACAATCTCCGTGGGATTCGACCCTTACTCACGTAAGGTATTACTTGGACGACCCAGTGCACTTGCTGGTTAGTGGTACGAGTTGTGAAAAGTGTGATTCACAATTCGTGCACCAAGTTTTTGGCGCCGTTGCCGGGGATTGTTCGTGTTTGGACAACTAACGGTTTATTTTGTTGCTTAGATTAGGAAAATTTTCTCTTTTTTTGTTTAGAGTCTCTTATTATTGTCGTGTTAAAATTTTAGAATTCTTATTTCCTTTTTTTAAAATCTTTTTCAAAAATAATTCTTTTTATTAAACCTTGTGCCAAACTTTAAGTTTGGTGTTTTCTTGTTGGTTTTTCCTAAAACTTTCGAAAATTTATTTTGGTTTTCTAAAAATTTTAAGTTTGGTGTTCTTCCTTCATGTTCTTGTGTTCTTGTGAGTCTTCAAAGTGTTCTTGAGTTTTCCTGGTGTCTTGATCTTAAAATTTTTAAGTTTGGTGTTCCTTGGTGTTTTTCCCTCAAAAAAAATTTTCGAAAATAAGGAGCATTAGATCTAAAAATTTTAAATCGTGTGCTATCTTATTGCTTTTCTCTCTATTTTAAAGCATCTTTTTCGAAAATCAATTTTTAAAATTCTGATTTTTTTCAAAACTTCCTAACCACTTTCTCTCTCCTCAATTTTTCGAAAATCTTCACCCATTTTTATTTATCTTTATCTTATTTTCGAAATAAATAAATAAATAAATAAAAAATAATAATATTTTCTCTATTTTACATCATCTCCCTTTCTCTATCATGGATCTAAGCGGAAATGAACAGTCCAGGAGGACTCTGGGGTCATATTCTAACCCCTCTACTGCTTCATATGGGAGTAGCATCTGCATACCCACCATTGGAGTCAATAGCTTTGAGTTGAATCCTCAGCTCATTATCATGGTGCAGCAAAGTTGCTAGTATTCCGGTCTTCCATAGGAAGAACCTACAGGGTTTCTGACACAGTTTCTACAGATTGCTGACACAGTACATGATAAAGAAATAGATCAGGATGTCTACAGACTATTACTGTTTCCATTTGCTGTAAAAGATCAAGCTAAGAGGTGGTTGAATAACCAACCTAAGGCCAGCATAAGGACATGGAAACAGCTGATAGAAAAATTCCTGAATCAATTCTTTTCCCCCAAAATGGATGACACAGCTAAGGCTGGACATCCAAGGCTTTAAACAAGGAGATAGTGAATCTCTTTATGATGCCTGGGAGAGATACAGAGAGATGCTACGAAAATGCCCTTCTGAAATGTTTTTAGAGTGGGTTCAGTTAGACATCTTCTATTATGGGCTTGCTGAAGGAGCTCAGATGTCTCTAGATTACTCAGCTGGTGGATCTATCCACATGAGAAAGACAATTGAAGAGGCTCAAGAGCTCATTGATACAGTTGCCAAGAATCAGCATCTGTACCTAAGCAGCGACCCTTCCATGAAAGAAGAGGTTAAAACAGCAACTGCTGAACTCAGTCTTGTAAAACAGGCTACTGAATTCAATCAGCAATTAGACTTTCTAACAAAGCAGTTAGCCGAATTCAAAGATAGACTACAAGAGACAAGGATGGCTAATATACATATGGAAGAACAGTTTAAGCAAACAAAGCAGCAGCTGTCAAGGCAAATAACAGAAGAATGCCAAGCAGTTTAATTAAGAAGAGGGAAAACATTAAATACCCCACCTCAAGGCAGCAAAAAGCTAAGAAATGAGCAAACCACCCAAAATTCACCTGAGGACAGTAAGAGCCCAGAGAAAAGTAATTCTGGAACTAAAACACCAGAAATTTGGTGGAAGGCTGGCGCTGAACGCCCAGACCATGCTCAGGACTGGCGTTCAACGCCAGAAACAAGGCAAGACTGGCGTTCAACGCCAGAAATAGGCAAGGATATGGCGTTGAACGCCCAAAATGGGCAAGATCTGGCGCTGAACGCCCAAAATGGGCACAGTTCTGGCGTTCAGACGCCAGGAACAAACAAGGAGTTGGCATCTAACGTCACTCCAGTTTCTAACTCTGGCACTCAATTGCCAGTGAGGGATCAGACACACACAAATGCTGATAGCAACCCCTCTAAAAAGGCTTTTTCAACCACTTCTGTAGGCAATAAACCTACAGCAACTAAGGTTGAAGAATATAAAGCCAAGATACCTTATCCTCAAAAACTCCGGAAAGAGGAGCAGGATAAGCAATTTGCTCGCTTTGCAGATTATCTCAGGACTCTTGAAATAAAGATTCCATTTGCAGAAGCACTTGAGCAAATACCTTCTTATGCCAAGTTCATGAAAGAGATCTTGAGTCATAAAAAGGATTGGAGAGAAACAGAAAGAGTTCTCCTCACTGAAGAATGCAGTGCAGTCATTCTAAAAAGCTTTCCTGAGAAGCTTAAAGATCTTGGGAGTTTTCTGATACCATGCATATTAGAAGGTCAATGCACCAAGACAGCTTTATGCGATCTTGGGGCAAGCATCAACCTAATACCTGCATCCACTATCAGAAAACTTGGCTTAACTTAAGAAGTTAAACCAACCCGGATATGTCTCCAACTTGCTGATGGCTCCACTAAATACCCATCAGGCGTGATTGAAGACATGA
>NC_029791.2:64222567-64222944 GCF_000816755.2 Arachis ipaensis | reverse complement strand
TTGCACCAGACTGGACATTACCATTTGAGCTAATGTGTGATGCCAGTGATCACGCCATTGGTGCAGTGTTGGGACAGAGGCATGACAAGCTTCTGTACGTCATTTATTACGCTAGTCGCATTCTAAATGATGCCCAGAAAAATTACACAACCACAGAAAAAGAATTACTTGCAGTGGTTTACGCCATTGACAAGTTCAAATCATACTTAGTAGGATCAAAAGTGATTGTGGATACTGATCATGCTGCTTTTAAATATCTACTCACAAAGCCGGATTCAAAACCCAGGCTCATCAGATAGGTGTTGCTTCTGCAAGAGTTTGATATAGAAATAAGAGACAGAAAAGGGACAGAGAACCAAGTGGCTGATCATCTGTCC
>NC_029791.2:64209934-64221351 GCF_000816755.2 Arachis ipaensis | reverse complement strand
GTTGTTTGATGTATGGGGAATTGACTTCATGGGACCTTTCCCACCATCATACTCAAACACTTATATTCTGGTGGCAGTTGACTATGTATCAAAATGGGTTGAGGCTATTGTCACACCCACCAATGATACTAAAACAATGCTGAAGTTCCTCCAGAAACATATCTTTAGTAGGTTTGGTGTCCCTAGAGTACTCATCAGTGATGGGGGCACTCACTTCTGCAATAAACAGCTTTACTCTGCCATGGTTCGGTATGGAATTTGCCATAAGGTGGCTACTCCATATCATCCACAAACTAATGGGTAAGCTAAAGTCTCTAACAGAGAATTAAAGAGAATTCTAGAACGGACAGTAAGTACCCGTAGAAAGGATTGGGCACGGAGCTTGGATGATGCTCTGTGGGCNNNNCTATCTTGAAGGCAACGTTGAGCAAGAGTGCTCAAGGCTGAAGCTAGATTAAAAGCTCAGCAAGGTCCAGCTAAAGACAATAAAGAAGCGCTTGCTGGGAGGCAACCCAGCCATGGGCATCAATCCTCTAAGCATTTTGCCCTATTTTTATTTTTATTTGTTTATATAGAGTTCATTGATAACAAGGTAAAGAATCAATTGCATAAGTTCACAGGGTTACAGAAGGAATCTGCACACAAAACAGAGAAAAAGAGCTCACTGGCAAGAAAACGCCAGTAAGGGCCTATTTTGGGCGTTCAGCGCCCAAAAGGGGCAGCCAGTGGGCGCTGAACGCCAGTAAGGATAGCAATCTGGCGTTCAACGCCAGAAAAGGGCAACAACTGGGCGTTGAACGCCCAGGAGAACAGCATTTGGGCGTTGAACGCCCAAAACAGGCAGTGTTTGGGCGTTCAAACGCCAGGATGATGGGGAGGAGGTAAATTCATTTTTCTTCATATTTTTTCATTCTAATCTTGATTTTCACACTTCAATTCATGATTTCTTGCATAAACATGTTAAGAACCCTAATTTCTAAAATCCCTAATTTCTAAAAACCCTACCTTAAAAATATCAAATATATCTTAATCCATAAGCACCAACCCTCTTTTGCAAATTCAATCCAACTCTTTTTCAAATTTTCAAAACAAATCTAATTTTTTTCAACAAATATCTTTTTTTTAAATCTCCACATTATCTTTTTCAAAATCTAGATTTATCTTTTTCAAAAATCTTTCATATCTTTTCAATTTTAAACTATATCCT
Source organism: Arachis ipaensis (assembly GCF_000816755.2). Lineage (NCBI taxonomy): Eukaryota > Viridiplantae > Streptophyta > Magnoliopsida > Fabales > Fabaceae > Arachis > Arachis ipaensis. The sequence continues at coordinate 64,220,144 of NC_029791.2, read as the reverse complement.
CTCTTATCATATCTTCTATCTTATCTTTTCCAAATCAATCTTTTTATCATATCTTTTCAAAATTTTTGAACCCACCCCCCCCTTTATATATGGGTTCGGCCTCCACCCTCCTCCATCAACAATTGCACCTAGCTCTCCTTCTATCCCTCTCCTTTCTTTTCTTTTGCTTGAGGACAAGCAAACCTCTATGTTTGGTGTGTTTATCCGCGATCACTAAGATCATGGATCCTAAAGGAAAACAACCCACTCCAAGAGGCAAGAAAGAGAGCGTTCCAAAACCACTTTGGAATCAAGGGAAGTTCTTATCTAAAGAACATTCAGACCATTATAATAAAATAATGGGTCTGAGATCATTGATCCCGGAAGTTAGATTCGATCTGAAAGAAGATGAATATCCGGAGATCCAGGAGCAAATTCGAATCAGGAACTGGGAAGTCCTAGCTAATCCTGAAACGAAAGTAGGGAGGAACATGGTTCAGGAGTTCTATGCTAATATGTGGCAAAATGACAAGAAGAAACTATCTGGGACTGCTTTCTATGACTATCGGACCGTGGTCAGAGGAAAGATTGTTCATACCCACCCTGACAGGATTAAGGAGATCTTAAAGCTACCTCAGCTGAAAGATGATCCAGACTCCTTCAACAGGAGAATGATGAGAACAGACAAGGGCCTGGATAAGATTCTAGAGGACATATGTATCCCTGGAGCCAGGTGGACCACCAACACAAAGGGTGTCCCAAATCAACTCAAGAGAGAAGATCTCAAACCAGTCGCCAGAGGATGGCTGGACTTCATTGGGCATTCTCTGTTGCCCACTAGCAACCGTTCTAAAGTCACTGTTAAAAGAGCAGTGATGATCCATTGCATCATTATGGGAAAAGAAGTGGAAGTTCATCAGCTAATCTCAGCTGAACTCTACAAAATTGCTAACAAAAATTCTAAAGAGGCCAGGTTGGCTTATCCAAGCGTGATTTCTCTGCTCTGCAAGGACACTGGAGTAAGGATGGGAATAACTGAGTATATCTCAGTTGAGAAACCAATCACCAAAGCATCAATGGAAAAATAACAAGCACAGGATGATCCCACCAAGAAGAAAACACAGGAATTTCTCCCAGAAATCCCTCAATCTGAATACTGGGAGTATCTTGAGACATCTATTACCAAGATACGGGAAGCTATGGAACAAATAAGAAAAGAACAGAAGGAACACAGTCAAATTCTTACCTATATGTTTAAAGAACAAGAGGAGCAGGGGCGTGACTTAAGGGAATTGAAACGCCAGAAGTTATCTCTTGAAGGACCAAGCACCCCACAGATCAGAGGAACACCCACTTCCCAGAATAAAGGTTGTTAAATTCCAATTTCTGCTTTAACTCTATGATAGTGTCATTATAGAAGTTCACCTTAGGAGTCATATAGTAGTAATTAGTATCTATTTTGATTTTATCTCCAATTAAGCCATAGTTTATTTTTCTCATCATCAGCAAACATGAATAAAATAGTAGATCTTTTGAATAAGAGGCAATAAAATTTCGAGTTTTAATAAGAGAAATTCTAATTAGTTACATGTGGTGGCAATACTTTCTGTCTTCTGAATGAATGCTTGAACAGTGCATATGTCTTTTGAATTTGTTGTTTAAGACTGTTAAATATGTTGGCTCTTGAAAGAATGATGAACATGAGACATGTTATTGATAATCTGAAAAATCATAAAAATGATTCTTGAAGCAAGAAAAAGCAGCAAAAAAAAAAAGCCAATAGCCTTTAAAACCATAAGGCAAGGGTAATAAAAAGGATCCCAAGGCTTTGAGCATCAGTGGATAGGAGGGCCTAAGGGAATAAAATCCTGGCCTAAGCGGCTAAACCGAGCTGTCCCTAACCATGTGCTTGTGGCGTGAAGGTGTCAAGTGAAAACTGATAAATAAAAATTGACTTCCTGACTAAGAATTGCAAGATAACCATAGATTGCTTCAAACCAACAATCTCCGTGGGATTCGACCCTTACTCACGTAAGGTATTTCTTGGACGACCCAGTGCACTTGCTGGTTAGTGGTACGAGTTGTGAAAAGTGTGATTCACAATTCGTGCACCAATGCTTCATAACTCCATTCAGATTGAAGATTACTACTCGGCCATCTATTTCAAAAGAGTATGTTCCTAAAAAAGCATCTAATTTGAACTTCGAGGTCTTCAGGAATGGTCTTCCGAGTAGGATTGATGTTGGCTTCTCTGAGTTATTTTGGGGCATCTCCAGGATATAAAAATCAATGGAAAATGTGAGCCCCTTAATGCCCACTAATACATCTTCAGCAACTCCAGCCACTGTAATAATGCTTTTATCTGCTAACACAAAACGAGCTGCCGACCTTTTTAAGGGAGGGAGCCTCAAAATATCATATATAGACAAAGGCATTATACTCACACATGCTCCTAAATCACACATGCAGTCAGAAAATACTATACCACCAATAGTACAATTAACCATACATGGACCTGAGTCACTACACTTTTCAGGTAAACCTCCCATTAAAGCAGATATGGAACTACCTAAAGGAATAGTTTCTAATTCATTAATTTTGTCTTTATGTATACATAAATCTTTTAGAAACTTTGCATATTTTGGTACCTGTTGAATAACATCAAAAAGAGAAACAGTTACCTCAACCTTTTTGAATATCTCTACCATTTTGGGATCAGGTTCCAGCTGCTTCCTAGGCTTCCTTACAAGTTGTGGAAATGGAATGGGAGTGGTGTCTTCTGCAGTATCTGTGCCCTTTGGTGCTTCCTCCTGTGGTTGAACTCCTTCTTTTTCAGTCATGTCCTGTATGTCCTCTTCCTCTTCAACATCTTCTATTTCCACTACCTCTTCAGCTGAGGCGTGTTCTGGTGGGCTTGGCTCCTCCTGATTCCTCTCCTGCAGTGTGGTTTCGGACCTTAGGGGGATGGCATTAATGCCACCCTTTGGATTGGGTAATGGTTGAGAGGGGATTCCACTGGAGCTCAAAGGCTGGTTATTGGAGTTATTCATTGATCCAATCTGTGAGACAAGAGCTTGCAAAGTAGAGTTCAGACCATTTAGTGTAGCATAAAGGTTATTTTCCATGGTCTGTTGTCTCTGATCAATAGATTGTAGTAAGTCGTCATTAGAAGATGAAGAAGGATAAGTAATTTGAGAGGTCTGCTGTTGGGTATTCTGTGGTCCTTGGGATTGCCTCAGGTGAGGTGCTCTGTAAGGCTGGTTCTGGTTCTGCTGCCTGTTGTTGTTATTATTCCATCTCTGATTTTCCTGATTGCCTCTGCCTCCTCTGTTGTTGTTGTCTCTCCAATTCTAGTTAGAATTGTCCTGCCATCCATGGCTGTAATTGCCACCTTGATTGTACCCTTGGTTGGGGCGGTCATAGAAGTTATGAGTGGCTGCCACGGTGTTGTCTTCCTGCTGGAGCTGCGGAAATTCATCAGTATAATGGCTGTAATTAGCACATATTCCGCAAACTCTCTGTGGGACTAACTATTGGTTTTGCTGTGCTGGAGAAGGTTGAGCTTGCTGAACTTGTTGTTGATTCAATTGCATCTGCTTCAGCAAGTTGGTCATTTCACAGATACTCTGAGTTAGAGCAGCAGTCTCTCTGCTAGAGGATACTTCTGCAACGGCTTTTGAACGGCCTTGTTTCTGCCTGTGATTTCGAGTAGATTCAGCTAAGTCGCTGATCAATTGCCATGCCTCATCAGTGGTCTTGTACTTTTTTATAGACCCATTGCTAGCACTTTCCAATGTGGTCTTATCTTGGGGCCTCATGGCCTGTGTGACGTAACCGAGTAACACTATCTTGTCAATCATATGGTGGGGGCATGCTTCCAGAAGATTATTGAAGCGCTCCCAGTATTCATAGAGAGTCTCGGATTCGTCCTGAACAATCATGGAAATGTCTTTCCTCAGTTTATCAGTAACTTCAGCTGGAAAGAACTTTTCTAAAAATTCTCTTCTAAGTGTATCCCAGTCAGATACAGTTGCTGCGGGTTGAGTGTAGTACCACTCTCTTGCCTTTCCCTCAAGAGAAAACGGGAAAGCTTTCAACAAAATTGAAGTTTCATTTGCACCATCACGCCTGACAGTAGAACAGGCTGCTTGAAAATCTCTCAGGTGCTTGATAGGCTCTTGAGCAGGTAAGCCATGAAACTTGGGCATCAAATTGAGTAGTGCAGTCTTTATTTCAAAGTCTGCAGCCACCGTTGGGTGATGCGCTTGAAACGTTGCATTGAAAAATCAGGGGCTCCAGCCTCCTAGATAGTAACTCTTCTAGCTACTGTCATGTCACCTGCATGTAAATCAACCGAATCAGTAGAACGGGGGCTGGTTTCTTTCTCAAGTGACGTTTCGGATCTGCCCTCAGAGAAGACTAACCGACGCCGAGCTTGCCTTATTCGTGAAATAGTTCTTTCAATCTCAGGATCGAATACTGGCAAGCTTGGATCAGGAAGTGAACGCGTCATCTAATGAAAGAAACAAGTAGCTCATAGTAGCAGGATAAAATAAAATGCAAATAAATAAATTCCAATTAATAACTTTAGCACTCTATTGCAACTCCTCGGCAACGGCGCCAAAAATTGACATGGCAGAAATTGGCGAGTCAAGAATTGTTATAAGATATGCGTTGCAAGTATAGTTCTTAACCAACCAGAAATCTGCTTATCAATTTAGAAGGCTGTCACAAAAATTAAAATTAAAATACTGGGAGTATAAATCCCAGGTCGTCTCCCAACGAGTTGCAGAAAGGTGTGCTATTTTATTAATCAGATGTTTTCAAAATGGTTTGAATTGAATAACAGGAAATTAAATTAGAGAATTTATGTAAATTAAATAAAAGCCTTGACTGGGAGTAGATTAGCTGGAAGCCCTATTCTTGTTGGAGTACTCTCAAGATTAATTGACAATTGAAGGTTGTCCTGTTTAGTTATTCCTTACTAGGTAAGGAAAAGTCAAACAAGTTGGAATGCTACTTCTATTCACAAGTTCCAACCCACTCAATTAAAAGGGATTGGTGTCAGTGACTAGAGGGCAATCTAACAATAAACCCAATTACAATTTTTCTTTTTTGAGCATTCCAACTCAAGGGTTCCTTTCAATCAACTCCCCATCAAGTTAGGGAACTACTCGTTCATTGTGAATATAGAATTCATAACATAGGAAAGGGAATTAAAGAAAGACATGATAAATAAAAATCAAAGAAATTAATTAAAAATAAAAGTAATTCTTGTATTAATAAATTCTAAAAATAATTCAATAGTAAAATTGAGTAAATTAAAGGACATGGAAGAGTAAGAGCCAAGTAAAAAAAACGAACTAGAATGACGAAGTCTTGATGAGGTAATAACTCTTCTCAATATCCCAATGCAAAAAGCAATAGAAATAAAATCCTAAGAACTATGAATGTGTATAGAGAAAACCTAGAGGAGGAGTAAAACTAGATCTAAAAACTAAAAATTGTGTAGAATGAATGTTGTTTTCCATCTCTGCATGTTCTCTGGCTCTAGTCTGCTTTTCTGGGCCAAAAACTGGGTCGAAAACAGCCCAGAAATCGCTGGAGAAGAAATCTGCCACGCTGATTTTCGCCACTGCGATGCGTCCGCGTCGAGCACGTGTTTGCGTCGCCTAGCGTCAAGGTAACTATGCCATATTATATATCAAATCGAAGCCCCAGACGTTAGCTTTCCAACACAACTGGAACCGCGTCATTTGGACCTCTATAGCTAAAGTTATAGCTATTTGAGTGCGAAGAGGTCAGGCTAGACAACTTAGCAATTTCTCTAACTTCTTGTATTCCTTCCACTTTTGCATGATTCCTTTCCATCCTCTGAGCCATTCCTGCCCTGTAATCTCTGAAAACACTTAACACACATATCAAGGCATCTAATGGTAATAAGAGAGGATCAAATATAGGAAACTTAAGGCCAAAGAAGCATGTTTTCAATCAAAGCACATAATTAGGAAGGCAAATGTAAAACCATGCAAATAATATGAATAAGTGGGTAAAGAGTTGATAAAAATCACTCAATTGAGCACAAATAAACCATAAAATAGTGGTTTATCAGTACACCTAATCGTGCATCTTGTAGAAGAAGTAAAAATTGGTGGCCCAGTACATTATCGGTGGATGTATCAAATAGAGAGGTTAGTTCCTATATAAACATGTTTACAACATACGGTTTGATTAATAATTTGTACTACTCATATGAATTGGTTTCTGTTGAAAAGTATCTGGGTTGTTTGAAGCAATATGTGCACAACAGGGCTCAAGCAGAAGGCTCAATTGCAGAGGGATACTTATCTGAGGAGATTCTAACTTTTTGCTCTAGATATCTGGATGACATTGAGACTAGGATGAATCGACCGGTGTGAGTTGACGATCAACCTAGTGGAGTGATCCCTGATGCATGTGAAACAATGTTCCCGAAATTTGGAAAGGCGTTAGGGGATGCAACACATTTTAAGCTAAGTCAAATGGAACAACATCAAGCACATCGTCACGTGCTAGTCAACTACGAGGCTGTTTCTGAATTTATTGAGTAAGTGATCTTATGTTAGATTTTAAATATTGGATATAAATTTGTTCACCCGTTCACTATTTGCGAATAATGTTCTGCTATTTCAAATAGTTCATTTAGACAAAAAACAAAGAGAAGGCTACGAGGTCAATTAAGGTCACAATAAAAAATAGACAGCATTGTGGACAAGGAATTTGTTCAGTGGTTCAAGCAAGAGGTTAGCATATAGCATGCATTATGCCAATGGTTTTGATAGCATGGAACATATACTATAATACTCTACCTTTGATGCATTTAAGAATGGCTGTTATATGGTAGTAGGTTCCGATAGAGAGCACTGAGTATTCAAATGAGATTAAATACCTTGCATGTGGACCCATACTTCAAGCAAGACGTTATGGGGCGTACAATGTCAACGGGTATAAGTTTAGAACTATGGCAAAGGATGAAGGGATGAAAACCCAAAATAGTGGAGTATATGTCTCGTCTAATACACGAAGTTATGCAAGCATGCGTGACCAAAAAGTGGCCGTTGGTAGTGTTCAATATTATGGCAAAATTGTAGACATAATTGAATTGAATTACAGCTGTCGGTTCTCAGTTGTATTGTTCAAGTGTATTTGGGTGGATACGACTACTACTAGAGAAATCAAACAAGATCATTTGGGTCTTACTAGTGTTACCTTCTCTCGTTCGATACACACTGGTGATCGAGAAGATGATGAACCGCACATATTGGCATCAGAGGCTCATCTCGTATACTATGTGGATGATGAAGTAGATAAAGAATGAAGCGTAGTGGTTCATGTGAAGCCACGAGACTTGTATGACATGGGAGAAGAGAATGAAAAAGCTGAAGTTGGTTTCTCTCAATAGCCAGGGTTAAACATGTCAACGGCAGAGGATATTGAAGATTTACAGTTGACAAGGGATGATGATACAGAAGACCCCACAGACAATGTTTCTGAAAATATTGATGATGTTGTAGAATGAAAACAAGAGAAAGGTCAACGTAATTTTTAAAGGAGATTTGTGTGTTTAATAAGTTATTAATTAATTTTTGTATATAGTTGGATGGTTACATTACATCTGTATTTTTGTATTTCAATGAAGTCTTTACTGGATTAACAGCTTTAATGAATTAAAGCTTTTTCCCATTTCTTCCAATTTTTTGTTTATATAAAGTTATTCCAAAATGAAGTATCTATATCGTTATTACTGTTGTTCTTAATGTCGATTTTATTAAAAGATAACATATCTAATAATCATTAACTAATTTTAATATTGTTATGACTAATAAATATTAGTTATTTTAAAATGATGGAGTAACAAGGCAAATGGAAATGGATGATTTTTCATCATGTTGTGCAAGCACGACATTTACTACAGAAATGGCTGTAGCCTCTCCATTCTCTTTGTTGGAACATCCAATTGCTGTTGCTAGAGACATATAGTTTAGTAAAGTGAATGTTAGGTGTTGGTTGGAGGCTATATCAGGACGCTCTTGTTTTAAGAAATACTTAAAAACGGCAAACAATTATACCATGCAGGTTCGTTCCTTAAGCATACACTTATTGATTAATTGAATAATATATATGTTAAGTTTATATACGAGAACCAAATTTATTGGAATAATATTTGTTATGTTAACATTCAAATGTGTAGGAACTTCATAAATAAGGATCAATGTACGAAAAGAGATTTGGGTATATTTTTGTGACTTTGAAGAAATACTTGCTGAATTGAAGGTAAAAGAATATATTCCTAAAACAAAAATTTCATTGTAAATAAATAGTGTATTTTACAGAAAAATACCATAAACTATATCTGCTATTACATAAACGCACTTCAGAAATAACCATGTTGTTAAGTTGGATATTGCATCATAGGAGAAAATGAAGTATATAGAATTGCACATTACAGATCTTCTTTCTAAGAGATATACCCAAAGTACTAATAAGGGAGATGGTAACTATTGTTTATTTTTGTTTTGTTCTAAAATTTTCTAATGATATTAACATACCATGTTTTTAATAAATTAATATATGACGAATTAGGAGTTCACAGTTTCTTGTGAGTGACCTTCTTGTTGTATGATGTTGATATTTTCAGTGTTACCTGAATATTCAGGCGAAGTAGTTAATGACAGTCTAGATGGGATAGAGACTGACTCAGAAGAAAATTTAGATGAAATTTCTTCTGTTGGAATTGACATCTCCATGTAGTCTGATTTCAAAAAGGTCTCAGAAGAAGACAAAGAAACTTTGGATAACCAGCAAATACAAGATCATGTACATGTTGCAAATAAGGGCTTCAATTTGAACAAAAAATCATGGTAAGGAGATGAAATTTCAGATCCTGTAACACGTAAAAGTCATAAATTCTTGACAAAGTATTTTTACCCAAGTCAATACGATGTTGAAGAGAAATTTTGACTTTGTATTTTAAGACTTAGGTCGATTCCCCTTAGTTTAATGGTTTTGGTTGCAGTATTACATGTGACTACTTTTGGAATTTCAAGATTCATGTTGAATAAGGAATATTTTCGAAGAAGCCTTAGTTTAATTTATGATCGATTAAAACTAACATTAATTGATACATTTCTAACATATTTCTTTTTCATTTATGCTTGAATGCAAACTTATAAGATCTTATAGTAAATGAGAAAATCTAATTTGTAAATTGTTCACATGAGTGAAAAAAAATCTATTTTTAAAATGATTAATCTTTTGTACATAAAATAAATCCAAAAATTGGTGTTACGGTTTAGGTAACAGTGACTCAAACATATTGCTCAAAATTAACTAATTAGACTATATCGAAAATTAAAATACGGACAAACTCAATTTAGTTACCAATAAAAAATTTTTAAATTTGTGAAAGACAACATTTTTTTGTAACAACATTGATGAAACTAGTGAGAACTAAAGTAATTTATATTCTCTTAGTTTTAAAAACGAGACTACATGCAAATATGAGAGTGAGGAACTAAGTAAATTTGGCGGCAGTTGGAATAAAACCGTCGCTAAAAATAAATATTGGTTCAGTAATTATGTCCTACAATTTTGTTATGTTTAGCAGCGGTTGACCTTAACCGTTGCTAGATGTGAAACAGATAGCAACCCCAATGACTATCCGCTGCATTAACCACTACTATTCTTCATCTAGTAGCGAATCTCTACAACCATCGCAAAACTTCCGCCGCTATCTGCCGGAATTATTGTGGTGGATATTGAGTTTTAAATAATAAATAAGATTGGAAGGAAAAATTGATGATGTTTCCGAATTGATTTTTAAAAAAATAATGATATAAATATTTATCTTATTTAATCTGNTTTTCAAAAGAAAATGAAAGAAAAAAGCGAAACGGCTGTAGACTTGAGTGTTTGGTGTTTTGAGTGGTTAGGGGACGATTGGCAAAGGCAGGACGGTGCACCGGTAACAACAACAACGTTTGAGTTGTGCACGCAATTTCTGATATAACACCAAATAAACACAGTACTATGCTTCTAAACGAACAAATGTGCGAATGCTGTTTTACAAATAAATAATGATATGATAAAGAGAAAAAGGGTAAATAAGATTTTGAATTTTTATCATACAAATAAATAATTTTTTTATTAAATTAAAATACAAGTAATTTTTTATTTTTGCAAATAACAAATA
>NC_029791.2:64206062-64207538 GCF_000816755.2 Arachis ipaensis | reverse complement strand
TTATGTATTTCCTATTTATAAAAATAAAAAATCTATTTGTAATTAAATTTAATTAAACATTTATTTGTTACGAAAGGATGCATTTGTAATTTTCCCTACGATAAATAATGTGTATCAAGTTGTTCATCTTAATTAGGGCAAAATGTATAAATAGTATTTGTCAAAAATGCCCTTATAAGAGTCGCAAGTGTCTCAACTTTGTTCAAAGACAAAGACAATGAGCAATTGAGCATGTATAAAATTCTCTATTTGGGTCAGCGACACGTATGCCAACTTCGGTCGCTGTTAACTGTCAACTGTTAGCGTGGCGTGCGTTTGTGATAGACGCCAAGTACTAAATTAATCCGTCTTATGTTGGGTTTTAATTAACCATACATCCACGTTTATTTCTGCTATTAGGTTAGGTAAAGCGAATCATTGGGACAAAATGATTTCTAAGACTTGATATTTGGGAGAACTCATACTTCTATCAAATTATCTTAAACAAAATATATACCAAATTTACTCTAGCTAGTTTTGTTTCTCGCCGTTTACTTGTATTAATTTAATTCAACTCGAAAAAATAGTTAAATAATAATATTATATGAAGTGGTGGCCCAAATATATTTCTAAGCTATATATAATACATAATTATGCATGGTAGTTAGCATCCAACATCAAAAACAATTTAAAAAATAATGTTTCTAAGACTAAGACGGCACTTAAAACTTCCATGTTTTGAGTGCAACACCTTCCGCATTTGAAATTGAGTTCACCAAGTTATAGGTGGATGTGGATGCATGTGATAGCTGGATATGTTATCACTACTTTTTAATTTTTCTAACTCACATAGACTAATTAAGCATCTAATTTGGTATTTAATCTTTTAATTAAACAGCTGCAGCATCATTTTGAAACGGTAGAGTATATATGTCAATATGTGAAGAAAGAAAAGAAATATAGTTGCAGACAATGAATGATAATATATTGTGACTAAGATGGTATATTATTTATTAGTTTGCCTAAAATAAGTTTTTTAAATTAAAATAAGATCCACCACCAGTGTGGTGACCAGTGACCTCAATATCTCCAAAAACCATTATTTTACAGAAAATAATGAATATACAAGGTAGGGACATTATGGTCCCATGCATTGTATCTCAAAACGAACGATGGACGTAAAGAAAATTAAAGACGAGCTGAGGCCATACAAATTCAAGTATATTTCTTTATGGGTCTTGAAATTCAAGTATGTTGTTTCAGTTTTTGTGTATCTTTTCTCATTTAGGATGGCATGGATAGCCCATGGACCTAACTATTGCTAATGGCCCACCAGATAAGTTGACAAACTTTCAAACTACGTCATCACCCTTATTGTTGTATTATATGTACATGAGCCCACAGATTCACAACATTTTTTTTTAGGCCATCTTTCATGTTTGTTTAAAAAAATTAAGAGACCGACATGGTAATTGGCAATTCGGCATGAGCAACAAG
>NC_029791.2:64183495-64205572 GCF_000816755.2 Arachis ipaensis | reverse complement strand
CAGAGAAGATGAACCAAATAGAAGTCACCCCAATGTCCTCATCAAGTTCCCTTAGCTTTACTCAATATCGACAGCCTCTCTTAACTCTCAACAACCGAATTGGACTGGTCCAATAAAAAACCAGAAGCTTTTGCTGTTCGGTCCAACAAATGAAATTGCTAATTCAAAAATAGTTTGAAAACTATTGAACTGGTCAAGAATTTACCGTTCAGATCGAACCGGGTTTAGGATGGTTTTTAGAAAATGATGTTGTTTAGGTTTTTGTTAATGAAGTAGTACATGTTTTTCTCTCATCATTCTCAGTTTCGCTTCACTACACCCTCAAAAGTAAAGAACAGAACTATTCTCACAAGGGAGTAATACTCAGTCGCTGAAGGACAAAAAAGTCATTCTCGATGGCCAATAAAAAATAAAGACAGTATCTTTTAAAACTTCACAAAGCAACAATGGGCAAGAACGTGAATCATCTAGTAAGAAGTGTTTTAAATATTAAGGTTTTGGGCATGTTTCTGATGATTGTCCAAATAGGAGGGTTATCACTCTTGTCAAAAAAATATTAATGAAGAACCAATCAAGGAGCAATAAAAGCAAGGTGAGATTGACTATGATATTGAAGAAGTTCTAGCCAATTGTAGATAAGTTTTAGTAGTTCGTCGAACCTTGAATAATGTAAAACTAACAAAAGATGAGAGTTGACAACACCACAACATCTTTCACCCAAGATGCACTGTTGAAGAGAAGGTTTGCAAGATCATCAAAGATAGCAGAAGTTGAAAAAATATTTTTTCAAATTATATGGTAGACAAATTAAAGCTTCTAACCAATTTACATTCTCATCCTTACAAATTGTGTAAACTCCGGAGAATTAATAAATAATTAACCAATAAATTAATTATTATTTAAAATAATTAGAAAATTAAATTTTATAGTTTAGAATGGAAGAAATAATTAAAATACGAATTTTGACACTAATTTTAAAGATTTTGACCCAAAATTGGGCCGAACGGACCAAACCAATTAAACCAGACCTAAACCGGGCCTAAGGCCCATGTATATAAAGCCACGCTTCAGCCATTCTTCCCCAAAATTAGGAGAATCACGCTGAAGGGGAAAGGAGATCGAAGAACCCCAAAAACCTAACCCTTACTCAATTTCAATCTCAAATAATTTTCAATCCAGAGCTCTGATCGCCGCACCGATTGTGGCCATGTGACCACAGCGTCGAGCTTTACAAAACCCATGGAACAAAATTATTGGTAAGTACTGTTTTCTTTCCCAGATGCTCACCCCTCAATTTCGAAATTATTGAGTAAATGTGTTGGAATTTTGTATAATTTCGATGTCGAATTGCTTGCGGGAGTTGTCGAGTTCAGTTCACTTGAGTTGTGGGTCAAGTGAGGAACGCCTAATTCTTGGTACATTTCCAATTTAGTAAACTCTATTTTGATTATAGTGATAATTGTCATATTGGATTGAAATTGGTTATTGGTTCGAGTCAAAATTGAGAAATTGGAGCTTGAGCTTGAACTTTGGTGGCTAAAAATTTTGGTTGGAAAGGAATTGGGACTGTGGACGGTGAATGCTTGAGGTCTTTTGGGATTAAAGAGGAATCGGCCAAGGTATGATTTCAGTTTCTCGTAATTAAAATATAATGTAACGTGAAAACTTAGGTTAGTTGACTGTAGGATAGGTTGAATGTTGTGTACCTGTTAACGTTAGAAGTTTTGTTGAAATCTTGAGTTGGTTATGATCTTGCGATAATGACTGATGAGAATGATGATTATGAATTGTTGATATATTGATGATGAGTATATGAATTTGTATGTGTTGAGCTCTAAGTTTATGAGGTATAAGATATAATTGATGATGATTTTGTGATATGGACCTGAAATGGATTGGGTGAATGGTGTGGGTTGGCATGTATAGTGCGAAAGAATAGTATATGAACATGTTTAGGGACATTGGATTTGTTTCAGTAAGGATTGGGACGGTTTGGAATTGAAAGTTTAGACAGTTTGCGGTTTGGTATTTTTATTGGAAACTTAATTTTTGACCAACTTCGGCGGGGCATAATTTGGCTTCCGGACCCTTGATTTTTATCAAATTTAGTTTAAATTAAAATTAGGTCCGTGAAGTTTATGCTGTTTGAAGAACCAATGAAAAATATTTTAAAACGAAAAAGTTATACACGTCTGAAGTTAGGTGTGCAAAACAGGAAATTCTGGACATAGCAGCTTTTGCAATTACTGCTATGCCCGCGTACGTGGCACACACACATGCGGCCATTGGTCTCTGCCCAGAGGCTCCGCGTACGCGGCAGGGTGATGTGTACGTGGACCCCTATTTTTCTGAAAGGTGGATTTTAAAGTTTTAAACCATTTTTCCAACTTTCCAAACCTCTATAACTCTTAATTAAAGCCTGGTAGTTGGTTTTTAGGCTGTAAAGTGTGGGTAAACTTATTGGATGAATTAATTTGATGTTGAGGAAGGTTGTAAAGTGGAGATTTGTTATTGAACGGTGCTAAAAATGTTGAATGTGATAATAATGATAATTGATTAAGATTGAATAAATGTATGTTTGTGATACCTGAGCAGTAGCAAGGATTGTGGTTCGTCTCGCTTGCTCCGGGTCAATGTTTGAGATTTGATAGTAATGATGACTGATTAAGACTGAATGAATATATGTTTGAGATACCTGGACAGTAGCATGGATTGTAGTTCGTCCCGCTTGCTCCAGGTCAGAGATTGTGACACCTGGGTAGTAGCAGCAGTAGTGGATTAATCCACTTACTCCAAGTTGAGCTTATAAACACCCACCTGGGTAGTAGCAGTAGTAGTGGATATTCCACTTGCTTCGGGTTGAGCGGGTAGTAGCAAGGGGGTTGTGGCTCAGCCCTGCTTGCTCCGCGAAGGGTGTTTTTGTCTGAGGTTAGCTATCAGGACATATCGGGTTGGCTTTATAACTGACAGATGAGACTCGTCAGCCATAGGGCAGGCATGCATCATATGCGTTTATATGTTTGTTTGGTGTGCTTTGTCTTGGATTGCCTAAGTGCATATATATGCTTACCTGCTATCTGTTTTACTTGTTGTATTTACAATCTATTTGTGATTTCCTTGTATGCATTATCTATGCCTGTAATTGAGACATCCTTCGGGCTGGAGGAGGTGACATCGAGGGTAGTTCCACTAGCGATTGGGAGGTTCAGAGGGGTTGTAAAAGGGAAGTGTTAGATTAGAAAGAGAATCCTTAGCTAATCGCCTAATTTCTGGTTTAGTTTATGATTTTTTTTTTAGTTCGAATCGACTGTCGAAAGTTCTAGGATCGCCTTTGGCTTTCCCGGGACCTTATATGTTAACTATGTGGGCACCGTTATCATGGTGAGAACCTCCGGTTCTCATTCCATACATATTTTGTGGTTTTCAGATGCAGGACATGAGGCATCTCGCTGAGGCGTCTGGATTTACTCTGAAAGCAAAGTGGGGATACTGGCTTTTGATATTTTGCCATGTGTGTATGTGTGTGTGTGTGTGTGTGTGTGTATATATATATATATATATTTATATTTGAATCTTCCGGCCGGCTTTGGCTTCGCAGGAGCCAGGAGTTTGATATTATGTATCTTTTGACCCTCTGCTCTTATTATATATTTGTGTCTTTACTCTTCTTCGTACGCAAGTTTTCATTTACGTGAACATTACGCTTTTCCTTTTTGCGACTTTTGTTTAAACTTTCCTTCAAGGCTCCTTGTTATAAATTCCTTTCAACTATTATTATGTATATATGTTATTTTAGAGGTTATAATACCTCACCACCTCAGCTTTACGACTTAAGCGTAAAGTTCTGTGTGGTAGGGTGTTACAAATTGCATTGGTTAAAAAAACAAAATAGACACTACAAGAAAATCAATCTTTTGCCACGCTTTTAAAGCGTGCCAAAAAGTGCGAAAAAGTGTAGCAATAGCTTTTTGCCACGCTTTTTGAGCTATCGGCACGCTTTTGAAAATGTCACTTCCACAAGCGTGCCAATTGCTCTATCGCCACGCTTTGTCGATCTATTGGCATGCTTTATTTTTTACCACGCTTTTATCTATAGCCACGCTTAAAAGCGTGGCCGTATATATAACCCTATAGCCATGCTTTTAAAGCGTGCCAAAAAGTGGACATATAGCCACACTTTTAGAAACGTGCCCATTGGGTTAGTTTTGGCAATGCTTCGAAAGCGTGCCGATAGGGGAAGCTATGGCTACGCTTTTTAGGCGTGCTAATAGGAGAAGATATGGCTACGCTTTTTAAAACTGCCAAGAAGGGAAGATTTTCGTCTATGGCCGCGTTTTTTGAGCGTGGCCATTGACTCAACTATATAATATAGCCACTCTTTTTAAGTGTGGCTATAAGTTAGGTCAAAATACCTATAACTACACTTTTTTATGAATCTTCCTAATAAAATATTGCAAAATTGATATATAATTTTAAATCATAGATTGAATGATTAATTTAAACAATAGAAAAAATTATATATAATTTTAAATCTTCCTACACTTTTCTTTTATACTTTCAAAAACTCACAAGCCACAAAGAGACAAGAGATGAATGTCCAGACAAACAATACCAGATTACAATCAAAACATCAAAGCAAGGAGAAAACAATGCAATGAAAAATATAAATTAACCACAACACACAATCGATAAAAAACCCGCAGTATATAATAACATATTTAACTGTACTTTTGAGACTTGAATATGCAAAATTCTTATTTTTTAGTCAATTTTACAATAATAACATATTCAACTTCTTCGATTTGCCAACAAGACTAGAATAAAACTCCAAACACATCATTTGTGTTTGTTGTTAAGAGTCTTGATTTTGAAACAACAACTAACTTTTCTTATTATGCTATGACTATCTTTTCAAATAAAGTGTCGATGCATGAGACAGTAACTGGCAACTCCATCCCTTTCTTTCACCCCTTCAACCATATCATGGTCTTAAGCTCTATCCATCTCCTCTTCTTTCAATGCTTTCAATCCATGACCTTCATTCTACAAGGGCTCTGGATACATAACAATCAAATAGTTTAGCCACAAGATGAAGTTAAATTGTTCATTTGAGCTTTTTGACCACATCTAAAACGTTCTAAATTTAGCAAGACATTAGCCATAAAAAAGTGAATAAATAAATTGGTGTGCATATTAAGGAGCAAACATACCCGTGCCACCTATGATTAGTTGGTTTGCCATATTCCAAGTTAATTCTATTATAGGGGATTCCTGAAGGTGTATCCCAAGCAGGTAACAGCCTCTCTGCAAGTTCTTTTGATTTTTCAAGGAAGACTTCTTCACCTGAGAGATTGTATGCACTAAGAAGGCCACCTAGAATGGACCAGAATGCAAAATCTGCGACAATCAGCCAAATTTGCTATAATAATTAGGCTGGAGAAAAAGCACTAAAAAATATTGAACCTTCTAATTCAACTTTATGGTTGTCTCACACACTCACTTTAACATTTTTCTTAAGATATAAAGATTTCTCAATCCACCTGTAAAATTATCATATTGTGCTCTTAGAATTGTTGAATAAAAAAACAATAGCAACATATTAACATTAACTAACACACACAAATTGTAGGAACTTCTCTCTCTTTTGAAAACCTATAAGAAAACACACACTTTTAAACCAATTACATAGTTCACTGCATCAAAAGATAAGGTAACTCACTCTCTAGCTTTTTGGAACTCAGAATGAAGACCCATTATATATAATGTGTCAAGAGAATCTATTAAACTTGTACCAAGTCCACTAAAACTGTCAACTCCAATCCTTGATATTAGTTGTGAGAGAGGAATAGCAAACAACTGAGTTGCATGCAAGAGCCAAAATATGAGCAAAACTATAAACAAAATGTTTAGATTTACATGAGGAAGACCACTCCAAACTAGAGTTAAGAATGAATATGAAGGACATGCTATGTTATAATTTTTCATCTTTATTCTTGATACAACTCAGTTCTACTTCTACATAGCAATTATTCATTAACTTGTGTAATAAAACATAAGATAACTCATATACCTTATGCAAAAGGACGGACAAGCAATATAAGTGATAGACCTATGAAGAGGTAGATTAACTAATTAACAAACTAAAAATATTATACAAAAACCTTAAGTTTGTCCATGCCCCAGGCAAACTTTTCATAACATGACCATGCATGAAGCATAACATCTTTTACTTTCTATCTTCATTTTTCACAAATAAAATCACCATCCTCAGCAGAGATGCTCTTGGTGTGTATACTAGTTTCTGTTTCATATTTTGGGATGCTTTTAGTTTCAGCTGAGGTTTTCATACAGTCATGTATAGCTTCCAGCTACAATTTCAAATAACTCAAACTAAGCCAACATTGCCATTGAAAGAGAAAAAAATTTAACTTCTAAAGTAAACAAAAATAAAATAAAATAAAGTAATCCTTTGAGAGTCACAATATGCAGATCTTACCAAACTTTGCAAGTTGGCAAACTCTTCTTGTAATCTCAAAATTTCTTCATGAATAGAAAAAGAAAATAAAACAAGACATTCACTTGAACAATGCCACATGTAAAACATGACCAATACATGGTACTTCAACAATGATGGAAAACACACACTCCTTTCAACACATAAGAAGGTATGAGATGGATTATGCATAATACCATGGAGTAATAA
This sequence comes from Arachis ipaensis, assembly GCF_000816755.2. Lineage (NCBI taxonomy): Eukaryota > Viridiplantae > Streptophyta > Magnoliopsida > Fabales > Fabaceae > Arachis > Arachis ipaensis. The sequence continues at coordinate 64,198,869 of NC_029791.2, read as the reverse complement.
TCATCTTTATTAACTCAGAACTTTTTCTATAAATTCCCAGAATAATAGACTGCAATCAAATGCCTAAACATAAAGAAATCAACTTTATCTTTTTCCCATTATTTTTCCAATCCCTTAGCTTGTATCATGCCAAGACTCATGTACTCACACTACTAGAAAATTATTTATTACAGACGGATATTTTCGATAGATTTTATCCCACGAAAATACAGACAGATTTTGCTAGAGAATTTCTATCAAAAACAAAACAAAATGAATTAGCATAAACTACAAATGGAAAAGAGAATTCATCGATAATTCTATCGAAATTTTTTTCTGTGGGAAATAGTTACCGACAGAAAATTCGTCTGTATTTAAATAAATAAAAACGTTGCGTTTTGTTAAATTATTACAGATAGAAATCTATCTGTAATTTAAAATATTCCGTCAGAAAAATTGAGTTAAACCTAACATTGTCCCCACCCTATCGAGCTCCATTCACACCACACAAATCACACGAGCTTGTTCCTCTCTCCGTCAACGAGCTACTTCTTCTCTCCACCGCCGCTCGCATCGCACGAGCCCCTCCACTGCTGCTCTCGTCATGTTGCTCCTTTCATCGCCATCGTCGCAGAACTTTCTCCGCTGCTCTCGTCGCATCTGCTCCCTTCATCGCCGCAGTCGCAGAGCTCTTTCCGCCACACAGGTTATCTTTTGAACAACTATTGTATCTATGTATTAAAGGATCCATGTTTTCTGTGACATATATACCTAGCTAGGTTTTTCGATCTGTGTACCTTGATCTGATCTATGAATTACAGTAATCCTTTTTCCTTTTAATTTCATTTCAATTCATCACTTAACTAGGTTATCTTGTTTTTTTTTATATATATTTTTTCCTTCTATGAATTACAATAATCTGTGTAGCTAGGTTATCTTGTTTATATATATATATGGTGAATTCTACCATACCCTCTCTAAAATAAAGGGTAAATTATCCCTTGTGATATATACGGTGATTATTGATAATTATCTTTCTACCAGAGTTTCAAGATTCACGTTATCTTTTCTTTTTTTTTTCAATTGACGCTATGTTTCTCTTGATACTTGATAACAATGTCATTTTTATCATTTCACTAAATACACTTCTTCTTTTCCAATTTTAAAATTCTAATTCCTTCTAAATTGAATCACCATTTTCAATCAATTAAGTTAGGATTTTGAACTTGTTCTTATATTTTTAATCTCCAATTTCAACGAGCACAACTATCAATTTTTCAGTTCTCTTCTTTTTAAGATTTTTTTTCGTATTAGAAGATATTACGTTCGGAGAAAAGTAAGAAGGTATGGGTTTGTATGACAGATATGAATTTGCACCATAAATAAAATTCTTGTAAGTAATTAATGGCATGAATAATAAAATAATTAATTAACATTTGAGACGAATGTGAATATTAAAATACTTATTCCATTTTATCTTATTGTTATTTGAATAATAATTTAATATTTTTTTGTGACAATATAATAGTTTAATATGCTCCCACCAATACATTAGTTTTTTTTTTTAATTAGGGAAGAGATGTATTTGGTGGAGATAATAAAAATGACACTGTTATTAAATTTTAAGAGAATCATAAAAAAAAAGAGAAGATAACGTGAATCTTGAAGTTCTGATGAAAGAATAATTTATCAATAATTAATGTATATATCACAAGGGGTAATTTACCCTTTATTTTAAAGAGGGTATGGTAGAGTTTACCTATATATATATTTCACTGTGATATTAGAAATCAGTTGAAGTGCAATGGCAATGATAATGACAATGATAATAAAAATGACAACTTGAACCTTGTTCCTTGCAAGTGATTCTTTTTGTTATCTTTCTTTTGAAAATAAAACCGTGTCTCCTAGTTTGAAGACTATGTGTTTGTTTTAATGAAAATGAGAGTTATTAGATAACAAATGACTACACCTTAATCATGGTAGATTAATTTACATTCTAGTGCCAGGAGAGTTTATTTAATCATTATATATCTTTTGTTTTTTCCCTTTGTATTTTGCAGATTGGAGAAATCTTCTCGAACCTGAGGATTTGGAACTTAACAAACAGATGAGTGAATTGGGTCTCCTTTCTTTTCATACAACCAAGGAGGTAGGATTGCAACTAGTTATATTATTCCAAGGAAATTTTTTCCTAAATGGTTGTGTCTTATGCAATGTCACGTATAGTTAATTGGTATTTAGATCAGTGGCGGAACTTGAAACAAAATTTTGGGGGGGCCAAATAGAAAATAATTGTCAAAATATTTTTTTATATAGATCTCATTTAAGATAAGCTCGTCTAATCTCATCTCTTTGATTTGGGTGATACTGTCAAATTTAAAGCCTTTTTTCAAGATTTCGTTCCAAAAAGTTAAAGTTAAAGTCAACAGATATAACTTTTTGAACTTTTGAAGGTTATATCTCACTTTTTTCGTGATTCATTAAAGTAGAAGAACTATCTACATGTGTTGATATTGTAAAAGTTATATGTTCTCCTTCTTAAATATTAGCCTTCCTCTTAAAAAATGTATCAATTCTTTGATTTTTCATTATTATTTTATATAATTAGATTAAGCAAGGGAATGCCCTGGCTCAGGCTTAATGTAACTATAACTGATGATTAAGTTGCATTCTTAAAGTTTTTTTTTGTGACTGCTGCATTCTTAAAGTTATTACTGCACTATTGAATACTTGCTATATATTACTACACATTCAGTCGAATTTTCAGATTCATCACATGTATAACATATTAGAATTAGAAATAGTATAACCGCCACCCAAAAAAAAAACAAAGAACATGAAGTGTTTTTCCCATTTCTGTTCCAGGAAAAAAAATCAATTCCTATTAAGCAAGGTAATGTAAAAGAAGTTTGCCTTGTTATTGGGGAAAAAGCTGAAGTGGAACACAAAAGAAAACAGGGGAAGAGATATGTACTCATTAGAGAGCTTGATAACCATATAAATTCAGTTTCTTTATTTAATGAAAACCTGAATGGCCTTCAATTGAGCCTGACTATTTCTCAAATAAGGCAACTAAGTATGAATTACAGAGGCTTCTATGCCAGCTAAGCTATATTGGAATATCTACAAGCTAGTGGTTTCACATTTCATATGAATCACGGAGTCTTAATAGATAGTGTATGTATTTATTGCTTAGGTTTGAAAATTAGGGTCAGATGAGCATATATGTAATATAAATATAAATAAGTTATAATTTATTTTATAAATTAGAGTTCCTCATTTTAAAAATTATTTTATTATAAGTAATTAAATTAATTTTATTACTATTTGAGTTCAATTAAATTTAGATTCTTATATATATTTTTATTATGATAAAATATTTTACATAATTAAAACTTTAATTTTATTAATTTATAAATAATAAATTTATATATATATTAATTTAGGTAATTGATATTTTTTAAAAAATAAAGTTTAGTTAATAATATTATTATCGAGTTTGATATCCGCCAATATGAGTAAATATCAGTATTTCTCGGTGAATGTAGCTTTGCTAATGCTTCACCGTATATCTTTTATTGTTATGTTACTAATGTCATTTATATTAGTAACTCATATATATTATTACCTGTGTTTTAATATATTCATCTTTCTTAATTATTTGTTTAAGTTAACACGCAAGCGGGATCACACCCAGACCTTGCCATCTCGACCATTTTGGCCACAGACACCTCTCGACCATTCCGCCCACACACAGTCATCTCCAATCTCATCATTAACATCTCAATTCAATTATTCTAGACCTTCCTTTACTTCCAAGTAATATTCCTTTCTATAGCTTAATCACATCTTGACACTTAAAACTAATCTTTAGGGGCTAAAAGAATAAAAATAGAGGTCTATAATAATGTTTAAAACACAAAAATCCCATTTGCTGAAAATAGGGGTTACACGTACGCGTGGGTCGCGCGTACGCGTGAGTGCGTGTTTGGACCAGGGCGCGTACGCATTGCCCTTCTTGGGTATGCATCCACACCAGGCAGAAACGACTGGTCGTGCATGAGGGATTTCGCATACGCAAAAATCCCAGGTCACGCGTATGCGTGGGCTTACGTTTTATCAAAAATTTGACTAAGTTTGAAAAGTTGCAGAATTTTAATTTTGATCCCAAACTTCCGATGCGCATAACTTTTTCGTTTAAAATTATGTTTCTTCTGTTCTTCAAATGGCGTGAACTTCACGGACTCAATTTTCCTATAAAATAGATTTGAAGCAATTTGAGGGTCCGAAAGCTGAGTTATGGCTCACCGAAATTCGGCCAAAAACCAACTTTACACAAAAGACTCAAACCTCAATTTTCATAAAACCCAAACTCAATTCCCACTTCCTTTACACATATTGGTGCACGAAATTGTGATCTCAATGGCACCAACAACTTGGTATGCACAATCGTAATCTCAATTCTTTGTCACAACTTCGCACAACTAACCAGCAAGTGCACTGGGTCATCCAAGTAATAAACCTTACGTGAGTAAGGGTCGATCCCACGGAGATTGTCGGCTTGAAGCAAGCTATGGTCACCTTGTACATCTCAGTCAGGCGGATTCAAATGGTTATGGTGAATTGATAATAGAAATATAAGTAAAATATAGGATAGAGGTACTTATGTAATTCATTGGTGAGAATTTCTGATAAGCGTATGGTGTTGCTTTGTTCCTTCTGATTCTCTGCTTTCCTATTGTCTTCATCCAATCCTTCATACTCCTTTCCATGGCAAGCGTTATGTAGGGCATCACCGTCGTCAATGGCTACATCCCATCCTCTCAGTGAAAATGGTCCAAAATGCGCTGTCACAGCACGGCTATTCATCTGTCGGTTCTTGATCATACTGGAATAGGATTCAGTAATCCTTTTGCGTCTGTCACTACGCCCAGCACTCGCGAGTTTGAAGCTCGTCACAGCCATCCTTTCCCAGATCCTACTCAGAATACCACAGACAAGGTTTAGACTTTCCGGATCTCAAGAATGGCTGCCAATAATTCTAGCCTATACCACGAAGACTCTGATCTCATGGAATGGAGAGCTCGGTTGTCAGGTGAGGCAACCATGCGTCATGAACCAAGAAGCTAAGAGATACGCACTCAAGCTATCGCAAGTAGAACGGAAGTGGTTGTCAGGCACGCGTTCATAGGTGAGAATGATGATGAGTGTCACAGATCATCACCTTCCTCAAGTTGAAGAACAAGTGTATATCTTAGATAAGAAATAGGCTTGAATTGAATAGAAAAACAATAGTACTTCGCATTAATTCATGAGGAACAACAGAGCTCCACACCTTAATCTATGGTGTGTAGAAACTCTACCATTGAAAATACATAAGTGATAATGGTCCAGGCATGGCCGAATGGCCAGCCCCCATAAAGGTCTAAGATATCATAAAACTGATCAAAGATCCGATCCAAAGATTCTGAATACAATAGTAAAAAGTTCTATTTATACTAAACTAGTTACTAGGGTTACAGAAATGAGTAAATGATGCAAAAATCCACTTCTGGGCCCACTTGGTGTGTGCTTGGGCTGAGCATTTAAGCTTTCACGTGTAGAGGTCTTCCTTGGAGTTGAACGCCAGTTTGTAACCTGTTTCTGGCGTTTAACTCTGCTTTGCAACCTATTTTTAGCGTTTAACTCTAGAATAGGGCAGAGAGCTGGCGTTGAACACCAATTTGCGTCATCTAAACTCGGGTAAAGTATGAACTATTATATATATCTGGAAAGCCCTAGATGTCTAATTTCCAACGCAATTGAGAGCGCGCCATTTGGACTTCTGTAGCTCCAGAAAATCCACTTTGAGTGAAGGGAGGTCAGAATCCAACAGCATCTGCAGTCCTTCTTCAACCTCTGAATCTGATTTTTGCTCAAGTCCCTCAATTTCAGCCAGAAAATACCTGAAATCACAAAAAAACACACAAGCTCATAGTAAAGTCCAGAAATATGATTTTTATTTAAAAACTAATAAAAATATACTAAAAACTAACTAAATCATACTAAAAACTATGTAAAAACAATGCCAAAAAGCGTATAAATTATCCGCTCATCACAACACCAAACTTAAATTGTTGCTTGTCCCCAAGCAACTGAAAATCAAATAGGATAAAAAGAAGAGAATATACTATAAATTCTCGACTTTAACCGCTCAGTCTCAAGTTTTCACTTGACACCTTCACGCCACAAGCACATGGTTAGGGACAGCTTGGTTTAGCCGCTTAGGCCAGGATTTTATTCCTTTAGGCCCTCCTATCCACTGATACTCAAAACCTTTGATCCTTTTTATTACCCTTGCCTTTTGGTTTTAAGGGCTATTGGCTTTTTGCTCTTGCCTTTTGGTTTAAAGAGCTCTTGGCTTTTTCTGCTTGCTTTTTCTTTTTCTTTCTTTTATTTATTTTTTTTCGCCAATTTTCTTTTCTCTCTTTTTTTTGCAAGCTTTTATATTCACTGCTTTTTCTTACTTCAAGAATCAATTTTATGATTTTTTAGATTATCAATAACATTTCTCCTTTTTCATCATTCTTTCAAGAGCCAACATATTTAACATTCTTAAACCACAATATCAAAAGACATATGCACTGTTCAAGCATTCATTCAGAAAACAAAAAGCATTGTCACCACATCAAAATAATTAAACTAGTTTCAAGGATGAATTCGAAACCATGTACTTATTGTTCTTTTGTTTTTAGAACATTTTTCATTTAAGAAAGGTGATGGATTCATAGGACATTCATAGCTTTAAGACATAGACACTTAAACACTAATAATCATATAGTAAAGACACAAATATAAATAAACATAAAGCATAGTAAACGAAAAACAGAAAAATAAGAACAAGGAGATTAAGGAACGGGTCCACCTTAGTGAGGGTGGCGTCTTCCTCTTCTTGAAGAACCAATGGTGCTCTTGAGCTCCTCTATGTCTCTTCCTTGCCTTTGTTGCTTCATCCCTAGTGATTTTGGTGCTCATATCTTTAGTTGCTCCCAATAGTTGTGTGGAGGAAAATGTATCCCTTGAGGCATCTCAGGGATTTCTTGGTGAGAGAATTCCTCATGCTCTTGTTGAGGTCCATGAGTGGGCTCTCTTGATGTGCAGTCAAATGCTCTACTACTGAGCTATGGACCCTTGAGATGAATCTCTCCATCTCTCATGACTCGGAGGTGGAAGCTTTTGCCTTCCCTTTCCTCTTTCTAGAGGTTTCTCCGGCCTTAGGTGCCATTGATGGTTATGGAAAAACAAAAAGCAATGCTTTTACCATACCAAACTTAAAATGTTTGCTCGTTCCCGAGCAAAAGAAGAAAGAGAGAAGGAGAAGGAGAAGAAAAATGGAGGAGAGGGAGAGAGGTGTGTATTCAGCCAAGGGGAAGAAGAGAGGGTTGTGTTGTGTGAAAATGAAGAAGGAATGAAGGGTTTATATAGGAGTGGGGGAAGGTTTAGGGTTCGGCCATTAGGGTTGGGTTTGGGAGGGAAAAGAGTTTGAATTTTGGAGGTAGGTGGAGTTTTTGGGGAAGAGAGGATGGATGTGAGTGGTGAAGAGGTGATGGGGAAGAGTGATTGAGGTGATTGGTGAGGGGTAATTGTGGAAGAGAGTTATGGAAAGGTGTGAAGAGGAGAGAAGAAAATATGGGGATCCTGTGGGATCCACAAATCCTGTGGGATCAAGGACTTAACATCCCTGCTCCAATTAGGCGTAAAACGCCCTTAGCATGCATGTCTGGCGTTAAACGCCAGCTTGCTACTTGTTTTTGGCGTTAAACGCCCAGATGTAGCCTGTTTCTGGCGTTTAATGCCACTTCCATGCTCTGTTCTAGCGTTAAATGCCAGTTTGGTGCTTGTTTCTGGCGTTTAACGTCAGCTTGATGCTTCTTACTGGCGTTTAAACGCCAGTAAGTTCTTCCTCCAGGGTGAGCTATTTTTAAAGCTGTTTTTCATTCTATTTTTGATTTTTCAGTAGTTTTTGTGACTCCACATGATCATCAACCTAAAAAACATAAAATAATAATAGAAAATAAATAGATATAATTAAATAACATTGGATTACCTCCCAACAAGCGCTTCTTTAATGTCAATAGCTTGACAATGAGCTCTCATGGAGCCTCACAGATATTCAGAGCATTGTTGGAACCTCCCAACACCAAACTTAGAGTTTGAATGTGGGGGTTCAACACTAAACTTAGAGTTTGGTTGTGGCCTCCCAACACCAAACTTAGAGTTTGACTGTGAGGGCTTTGGTTGACTCTACAGTGAGAGAAGCTTTTCATGCTTACTCTCCATGGTTACAGAAAGAGATCCTTGAGTTTTAAACACAAGGTTGTCCTCATTCAGTTGAAGGACCAACTCTCCTCTGTCCACATCAATCACAGCTCTTGCTGTGGCTAGGAAGGGTCTTCCAATGATGATGGATTCATCCTCATCCTTCCCAGTGTCTAGGATTATGAAATCAGCAGGGATGTAAAGGCCTTCAACCTTTACTAGCACGTCCTCTACTTGTCCATAAGCCTGTTTTCTTGAGTTGTCTGCCATCTCTAAAGAGATTCTGGCAGCTTGCACATCAAAGATCCCAAGTTTCTCCATTACAGAGAGTGGCATTAAGTTTATTCCTGACCCCAGGTCACACAAAGCCTTCTCAAAGGTCATGGTGCCTATGTTACAGGGAATTAGAAATTTACCAGGACAATGTTTCTTTTGAGGTAATTTTTGCCTATCCAATGCATTTAGTTCATTGATGAGCAAGGGAGGTTCATTTTCCTAAGTCTCATTACCAAATAATTTGGCATTCAGCTTCATGATTGCACCAAGGTACTTAGCAACTTGCTCTTCAGTAATGTCTTCATCCTCTTCAGAGGATGAATACTCATCAAAGCTCATGAAGGGCAGAAGGAGGTTCAATGGAATCTCTATGGTCTCTAGATGAGCCTCAGATTCTTTTGGTTCCTCAAAGGGAAACTCCTTATTGGTCACTGAGCATCCCATGAGGTCTTCCTCACTAGGATTCACTCCTCCTCCTCCTCTTTGGGTTCGGCCACACCAAGTAAGGTAATGGCCTTGCACTCTCTTTTTGAATTCTCTTCTGTATTGCTTGGGAGAGTACTAGGAGGAGTTTCAGTGACCTTTTACTCAGCTGGCCCACTTGTGCCTCCAAATTTCTAATGGAAGACCTTGTTTCATTCATGAAACTTAGAGTGGCCTTAGATAGATCAGAGACTATATTTGCTAAGCTAGATGGATTCTGCTCAGAATTCTCTGTCTGTTGCTGAGTGGATGATGGAAAAGGCTTGCTATTGCTAAACCTGTTTCTTCCACTATTATTAAAGCCTTGTTGAGGCTTTTGTTGATCCTTCCATGAGAAATTTGGATGATTTCTCTATGAGGGATTATAGGTATTCCCATAGGGTTCCCCCATGTAATTCACCTCTGCTATTGCAGGGTTCTCAAGATCATAAGCTTCTTCTTCAGAAGATGCCTCTTGAGTACTGTTGGATGCAGCTTGCAATCCATTCAGACTCTGAGAAATCATATTGACTTGCTGAGTCAATATTTTATTCTGAGCCAATATGTCATTTAGAGTATCAATTTCAAGAACTCCCTTCCTCTGAGGCGTCCCATTACTCACAGGATTCCTTTCAGAAGTGTACATGAACTGGTTTTTTGCAACCATGTCAATGAGTTCTTGAGCTTCTGCAGGCGTTTTCTTTAGGTGAATGGATCCACCTGCAGAATGGTCTAATGACATCTTTGATAACTCAGACAGGCCATCATAAAATATATCCAGGATGGTCCATTCTGAAAGCATGTCAGAAGGACACTTTTTGGTCAGTTGCTTATATCTCTTCCAAGCTTCATAGAGGGATTCACCTTCTTTCTGTCTGAAGGTTTGAACATCCACTCTAAGTTTGATAAGCTTTTGAGGAGGAAAGAACTTGGCTAAGAAAGCTGTGACCAGCTTATCCCAAGAGTTCAGGCTATCTTTAGGTTGAGAGTCCAACCATATTCTAGCTCTGTCTCTTACAGCAAACGGGAAAAGCATAAGCCTGTAAACCTCGGAGTCAACCCCATTGGTCTTAACAGTATCATAGATCTGCAAGAATTCAGTTAAGAACTGAAAAGGATCTTCTGATGGAAGTCCATGAAATTTGCAGTTATGTTGCATCAGAGAAACTAATTGAGGCTTTAGCTCAAAATTGTTTGCTCCAATGGTAGGGATTGAGATGCTTCTTCCATGTAAATTGGAATTTGGTGTAGTAAAGTCACCAAGCATCTTCCTTGCATTGTTATTATTTTTGGCCATGTCTCCTTCTTTTTCGAAAATTTCTGTCAGATTTTCTCCAAAGAGTTGTGCTTTAGCTTCCCTTAGCTTCCTCTTCAGAGTCCTTTCAGGTTCAGGATCGGCTTCAACAAGAATGTTCTTATCCTTGTTCCTGCTCATATGAAAAAGAAGAGAACAGAAAATAATAGGGATCCTCTATGTCACAGTATAGAGATTCCTTTATGTGAGTATAAGAGAAGAGATTCGAACACAAAAAGGAAGGAAGGGTTCGAATTTTGAGATGAAGAGAAGTGTTAGTAAATAAATAAATAATTAGAAAGAGATGAGAGAGGGAATTTTCGAAAATACTTGAAAAGAAAAGAAAAATATTTTTGTTTTTAATTTAAATTTAAAGTTGAAATTCGAAAATAAAAAGAAAAATGAAATTAAATTAAATTAAAATTTAGAACAATTAGTTAATTAAAAAGAAATTTTGAAAAAGAGGTTAGTAATTTTCGAAAATTAGAGAGAGAGAATTAGTTAGGTAGTTTTGAAAAAGATAAGAATTAAACAAAAAGATAAGATTAATTGAAAAAGATTTGAAAATCAATTTTGAAAAGATAAGAGGTTAGAAGAGATTTTGAAATTGATTTTGAAAAAGATGTGATTGAAACTTATTTTGAAAAAGATTTGAAAAAGAAATTTAAAAATATTTAATTTTAAAAATTAAAGTTGATTACTTGACTAACAAGAATCTAAAAAGATATGATTTAAAATTTAAAGATTGAACCTTTCTTAATAGGCAAGTAACAAACTTGAAATTTTTTGAATCAATCACATTAATTGTTAGTAAAGATTTTGAAATTATGAAACAAAATAAGAAAAAGATTTTTGAAAATCAAATTGAAATTTTTGAAAATATAAAAGAAAAAGTGAAAAAGATTTGATTTTTGAAAAAGATTAGAAAAAGATAGAATTTTTAAATTGAAAATTTGATTTGACTCATAAGAAACAACTAGATTTTAAAAATTTTTGAAAAAGTCAAGTCAAATATTCGAATTTTATGAGAAGAAAAGGGAAAGATATTTTTTTTTTATTTTTGAATTTTAATGATGAGAGAGAAAAACAACAAAAAGACTCAAAACATGAAAATTTTGGATCAAAACACATGATGCATGCAAGAACACTTTGAATGTCAAGATGAACACCAAGAACACTTTGAATGTCAAGATGAACATCAAGACTTATTTTTGAAAATTTTTAAGAGAAGAAAAACATGCAAGACACCAAACTTAGAAATTTTCAAACCTTAGACACTAACAAATTGAAAATGCATATGAAAAACAAGAAAAGACACAAAATATGAAAAATTTAAAGATCAAACAAAGAAATTCATCAAGAACAACTTGAAGATCATGAAGAACAAATACATGAGTTTTCGAAAATTTTTAAGAAAAATTAAAAAGATGCAATTGACACCAAACTTAAAATTTGACACAAGACTCAAACAAGAAACACAATATTTTTGGTTTTTATGATTTTATTAAATTTTTTTTGAATTTTTCAAAAATTAATTGAAAAAAGAAAGATAAGCATTTCAAAATTTTTAATAGGAATTCCAGGAATCTTGCAATGTTAGTCTAAAGCTCCAGTCCAGGAATTAGACATGGCTTACTAGCCAGCCAAGCTTTCAGTGAAAGCTCCGGTCCAAAACACTAGACATGGCCAATGGCCAGCCAAGCTTTAGCAGATTCAAATCAGACATACAACAGCTGATACTTCATTCAACTTGCTTCTGTGCTGATGAGTGGAAGCCTCGGTCCAAGAGAATTAGACATGGCTTTACAGCCAGCCAGGCTTCTACATGTTTCATGAAACTCTAGAATTCCTTCTTAAAAATTCTGAAGCCATAGAATAATTTATTTTTTTATTATTATTATTTTTTTATTTTTTATTTTTTTTGAAATTTTTTTTTTCGAAAATAAAAAGAGTAAAAACAAAAACTTAGAATTAAAATAAAATTACCTAATCTGAGCAACAAGATGAACCGTCAGTTGTCCAAACTCGAACAATCCCCGGCAACGACGCCAAAAACTTGGTGCACGAAATTGTGATCTCAATGGCGCCAACAACTTGGTACGCACAATCGTAATCTCAATTCTTTGTCACAACTTCGCACAACTAACCAGCAAGTGCACTGGGTCGTCCAAGTAATAAACCTTACGTGAGTAAGGGTCGATCCCACGGAGATTGTCGGCTTGAAGCAAGCTATGGTCACCTTGTAAATCTCAGTCAGGCGGATTCAAATGGTTATAGAGTTTTAATAATTAAAATATAAAATAGGATAGAGATACTTCGTCGTCAATGGCTACATCCCATCCTCTCAGTGAAAATGGTCCAAAATACGCTGTCAAAGCACGGCTATTCATTTGTCGGTTCTCGATCATACTGGAATAGGATTCAGTAATCCTTTTGCGTCTGTCAATACGCCCAGCACTCGCGAGTTTGAAGCTCGTCACAGCCATCCCTTCCCAGATCCTACTCGGAATACCACAGACAAGGTTTAGACTTTCTGGATCTCAAGAATGGCCGCCAATAATTCTAGCCTATACCACGTAGACTCTGATCTCATGGAATGGAGAGCTCGGTTGTCAGGCGAGGCAACCATGCGTCATAAACCAGGAGGCTAAGAGATACGCACTCAAGCTATCACAAGTAGAACGGAAGTGGTTGTCAGGCACGCATTCATAGGTGAGAATGATGATGAGTGTCACAGATCATCACCTTCCTCAAGTTGAAGAACAAGTGTATATCTTAGATAAGAAATAGGCTTGAATTGAATAGAAAAACAATAGTACTTCGCATTAATTCATAAGGAACAGCAGAGCTCCACACCTTAATCTATGGTGTGTAGAAACTCTACCGTTAAAAATACATAAGTGATAATGGTTCAGGCATGGCCGAATGGCCAGCCCCCATAAAGGTCTAAGATAGCATAAAACTGATCAAAGATCCGATCCAAAGATTCTGAATACAATAGTAAAAAGTTCTATTTATACTAAACTAGTTACTAGGGTTACCGAAATGAGTAAATGATGCAGAAATCCACTTCCGGGCCCACTTGGTGTGTGCTTGGACTGAGCATTGAAGCTTTCACGTGTAGAGTTCTTTCTTGGAGTTGAACGCCAGTTTGTAACCTGTTTCTGGCGTTTAACTCTGCTTTGCAACCTGTTTCTGGCGTTTAACTTCAGAATAAGGCAGAGAGCTGGCGTTGAACGCCAGTTTGCGTCATCTAAACTCATGCAAGATATGAACTATTATATATTGATGGAAAGCCCTAGATGTCTACTTTCCAACGCAATTGAGAGCGCACCATTTGGATTCCTGTAGCTCTAGAAAATCCACTTTGAGTGCAGGGAGGTCAGAATCCAACAGCATCTGCAGTCCTTCTTCAACCTCTGAATCTGATTTTTGCTCAAGTCCCTCAATTTCAGCCAGAAATTATCTGAAATCACAGAAAAACACACAAGCTCATAGTAAAGTCCAGAAATGTGATTTTTATTTAAAAACTAATAAAAATATACTAAAAACTAACTAAATCATACTAAAAACTATGTAAAAACAATGCCAAAAAATGTATAAATTATCCACTCATCACATATCCAACACAACAATATAGCAATTTAAATGCCAAAACCTCCACAACCTACCTCAATGAATTAAACCTCAAAATAAACTTCACAAGCTTCCAACAATCATCAACATACCATCCTATATATACACCTTCATGATCACCAATTCATCAAACATCATCACATACATCATCATTTATCATTCCATTTCCAACATAATCAATAAGCACCAACACATGCTCAAACCATATTATCATTCATTATCACAAGCACTAAGCATTTAACACACTTAATCTTTCCAACCTATCTTATGGTCATCTAGCCTAAGTTTTCACAAGACATTATATATTAAATACGAGAAATCTAAACCATACCTTAGCCGATTTCCTCGTATAACTCAAGACAGCCCACTAGGCAAGATTGCTAGCCTCAACACCAAAATTCATCAACTAGCTTCCAACTCCAAGCTTCCAATTAAGCTTCCAACATTCCCAATTTGCTTCATATCACATATATATATACTACATAGAGAAATCCGAAACCATACATTGGCCGATTTTCTCGTATAACCCAAGACAACCCACTAGGCAAGATTGCAAGCCTCAACACCAAAATTCAGCAAACACACACCTAACACATTTATCACATACATATACCAATTTCAATACTTAAACATATGTAATCAAGGGTTTGACTAGGGTTGAAGATCCTTACCTTGTATGTGCCTCAATTTCACAAAAATCCACTAATTTCTCAAGTCAATCTGATCCTATAACATCAAATTAACCAAGAACCTCAACAACCAAAATCATGGAATTTTCAAAATTGAGAAGAGAAAGTAAAAACTGAGAATGGGGTTTCCTCACCTTATAAGGTACTGGACTTCGTAGAGCTCGATACCACGAACGCTTAGCCGCAAATGGTGCAGCGATCGGAGCTCCGGTTCAAACGTTATGTGGAATCAAAGACATAAGTGAGGGTTTGGTTATTGAGAGTGTTCTTCCCTTTCTTTCTAATTGTTTCCCACGTGCATGCTAAATGAGGAAGGAAGGAGAGCTTCCTTAAGTGTGTTTTGGGCTGAGTAGGCTGGGCCTTGGCCCAATACGGGTCCGGTTCGGCCCTTTTGGCCCAATTTTGGGGCAAATTTTTTAAAATTAGTGTCAAAATTCTTGTTTTAATTTTCTCTATCATATTAACCCATAAAAATTACATTTCTAATTTTCTTGATTAATAATTAATTTATTCGCTAATTATTTACTAATCTCTCGGTTTTTACACAACCCGACATGTCCTGGTAGCTAACCATTGGACAGTCCCTCTGTACGCGTATCACCAAGCTCAAAAATAATATCCATGGACTCAAACTCCAAGCTCAATAATTTAATATTCCATGGAGTCAAACTCCAGGCTCAATAATATTCTACGGAGTCAAACTCCAAGCTCAATTTATATATATATATATATATATA
>NC_029791.2:64177021-64183393 GCF_000816755.2 Arachis ipaensis | reverse complement strand
AATCCGGAGAGTTAAGGTGTCCTCTTACGTATAGAGGGTCAACAATATCTCAAATATTCCAAATACATAAACCATATGAATATCTCAATCATCATTCATCAATATCATTCAATGTATTTAGAAATCATATTTTAAAATCAATCCTCATCATCCTTCATTCAAATTCAATCATCATCATTTCCCCCATTGCATCCATCAATAATTTCAAACTCAAAACGTAATCATTTTCTTAATAACTCAAAATCAAGACTTATAGCCCTTAAATCCAAAATCATTTCAAATAACCATCCAAATAAAATCTCTAATTTTTATAAAATTTTGGCAGCAACTCTTCTAAAACTCACACTCTGACACCCTTTTTGGGTCTCATCCAAACATTCCTCAAACTCCTTTATATCATTTTCAAAATCAAACCAATTTCAATATCTCAAATCATTTTCAATCTCCAAAAATCATTTTTGATAAATCAACAATCCAAATCCAATATCTCAAACGCATTTTCAGTATCAAAACATTTTCAAATCTCAAGAAAACCAATTCGGTAACCACCAATTTAACAAAAATCATTCAATAACCCAAATTATTCAATTTTCTCAAATGATCAATAATTCAACTACAAATAATTATAATCGTCCAGAACATCTCAAACCAATCCATAAAACTTATGAAATCACAAAAATATACCTTTCGCATTAATATCGACTTGTAACAACTCTTGAAAGTAAAATAAATTTAGGAAAAGCGCACCTACCTCGATTAGCCGCAAGTTGCATAACTAAACCCATTAAATCCCTCTTTTCATGTTAATCGACAGCAGTGGCAGCAACTGCAGAAATTCCCAAGCAACCACAAGGATCACAACAACAACAACATATCTGACATAATTTGGAATTTAACGCGGAATGGATATTAAGCGATATTAGAATATAATTGATAATAGAGTATTGCGGTAAATAAGAATGAAACCAAATAATCTCACCACGATAAACAAAATGCGACAACATAGTAGCATCTTCCAAGCTGACCGGACAACAGCTCCCCAACAGTGGCCGGAAGCTCCAATGGTTCAGCAACAACCTCAATTTCGACAAGCAATCATCGGAACCGAATCCCTACGGTACCAAAATCTCAACATCGTTTACAGACTTTAAGAGAATGCTAATATTCTCGAGGGTTCCGGAAAAGAGAAATTACTGTACCCAGAAAGATCGACGGTATAGAGCAACGCTGTAGCTTCGACGGCAACTCCCGATGGCGAGAACTACGATGAGGAGCAATGGCAGTGGCGACATCACGGTAGCCACCCACCACCATCGCGTCCTCCTCCACACTCACGAGCTCACTCTCTCTCTCTTCATGTGTTTGCGTTCTGTCTCCCCCTCCTCACCTTCCCCTATTCGGCGTCAACCTGCGATGATGCCAGCGATGGTGACGACTTCTAGTAGTAGCGGCGATGGCTCGACGACGGTGACACATGTGGCTTCCTTCCCCTCCATCATGTTTTGGTCGCATTTCCCTCTTCTCCTCTGGCCAGATCTGCGTCGACGGAGGCTCGACATTGGCGAGGAATGGCGACGCCTCTTTCTCCTCATGTGGCTCTCTCCTTCGGTTCTGGTCTTCCTTGCAATGGCAACGAGTGGCACGGTGGCGGCACGAGCTGGATGGTGGCGGTGTGGACAAGCCCTCCCTCTTCTCTTCTCCCTCACTCCTTTGGCACTCTCTCTCTCTTCTTCCCTTCCCCTAATTCTGTTTTCCATTTTGTCTTCTTTCTTTTCTTTTTTTTTCTAGTGTCTGTGCATGTTTGTGATTTGGGAAGGGGTGTGGCGGTGGGTGAGTGGCGGTGAGGCGGGGGAGGTTAGGGTTTAATTTGGGAATTAGGGTTTAATTTGGAGTAACAATAAAATTAGGGATTTTGGGTAAATTGGGATTTGGTAAATTTTAATAAAATTAGAGTATATTGTATAAATTTGAAATCTAATGTAATCCCTTAAAATTATTTTTAAAAAAATATTATTTATTTATCAATTTGATAATTGACTTTTAATTAAGTATTCTAATTTCAAATATAAGATAATATAATTAATTTTCTTTGTTTATAAAAATTAAAGTATTAAATTCTGAAATCTCAATTATTTAAATCAAATCATATAAAATTCTTATTATTTTACATTTGTTATACTTTATAATTTAAATATAGAAAATAATTCGATAATCATAAAATCAGATAAAACCTTAAATTATTTTAAACTGAATTAATCAAAATTTATTTTATTTATCTTTAATAAAATAATTTTTGAGATTAAAGTACTTAATGAATAAATAAATTGAAATTAGCTCTGAATAAGATTTTCTAAAATTTCTGGGTCTTACACCGCTGACGGCTTGTCAATTAGAGTTTCGAATTGAAAGTTATAAGGATTTGAATCAAGGACCAAGGGTTTGTGATTTGGGAATTGTTCTTCCCCTTTTGTTTCCAAGTTCAGCGTGCTTCCATTTTCATTTTGAGGGAGGAAGGGTTGATGCCCTTCATTTATATGGTAAGAGGGCTGGGCCTTGTGCTCAAAGTGGCCCAGTTTGATTAGTTCAATCCGTTCGACTCAATCTTAGGCTAAATTCTTTAAAATTAGTGTCAAAATTCTTATTCTAATTAGTTTTATCTCATTAAACTATAAAATCTCATTTTTTTTATTTTTTGGATTAATAATTGATTTATATTACTAATTTTGCATATTTTACAATAAACTCATACCTTTTTATGTTATGGTGAGGGTCGAATTCCGATCTAAGGAGGAGCGACGATTGAGGGAGAGGCAGCGACGACTGAGGGAGGAGAAAGAGAGTCAGCATCGATGGAGGTAGAGTTTGCGAAAGAAAGTGAGCACCGAGGGACGTAGGTTTGCGAAAGAGAGTGAACACTGAAGGAGGCAAAAGAGGAGGGTTGCGAGAAAGGGTGCGAGAGAGGAGGGTTACAAGAGAGGAAGGCTGCGATAGAGGGTGTGAGAGAGGGCTGGGAGAGAGAGGGCTGCGAAGGTTTCTCAGAGAGTGGGTTGAGGGTTCTCCGAAGGTTATCTTTTGAGGGTTGATGAAGATGAAGATGGATTTGATCTAGGGTTTTCAGCATGAGTGAATGTTAAGGTTGAGGGTTCTTTGAGGTTATCTTTTGGAAAAAAAATTAAAACTGTTTGGAAAAATAATTGGTGGAAAATTAATTTTTTGTGGAACCCTATTGCTACATTTTTTAGGGTGCCCAAATAATTAGAGGATATAGGCACGCTTAAAAAATGTGACTATAGGAAAATAAGCTAGTCACGCTTCAAAAGCGTGCCTGTTTTATTTTCTGTGACCACGCTTTTGAAGCGTGACAAAAAAGCGTGGCCAAATTACTCATCAGTCTCCACCCTCATAAAAGCGTGCATGTTTCTTTCTATAGCCACGCTTTTGAAGCATGGTAAGAAAAAGTGTTCCAAATCTCTAATCAGCCGTCACCCTCATAAAAGCGTGGCCGTTGATCCCTTTTGGGCACCCTTTTAAAGCGTGACAAAAAAAAAGTGTGGCGACGAACCTTTTTTTCTTGTAATAAAAGTTGAAGTAATTAACAAAGCAATGTTGTATTAAATTTTCTATGATGAGTAAATATAAAGATAAAATATGGTATGACATTATCCCAATGGATATGTGTCACTTACTTTTGGGACGCCTTGGTAATATGATCGCAGAGCAATTTATAATGGTTTCAAGAATACATACTTTTTTATCAAAGATGGAAAGAAGATTATATTAACTCCATTATGACATGTATATAAGATGGTTAAAAGAATCAAACTGAGTGATGCCTTTTCACATCTTTCAAAACTAGCTAGATACACTCACCAAGGGGATCTTCTGCTACTACAAGCCGAGTCTTTTTCAACTTAAGGATAATAATGGAGGAGATCTTTTCAATCTAGGGAGAATAATGCAGGAGCATATATATCTTTATGTTTGTGTTGTTAATTAAAATAGTTTAGCTAGTTTAAAATATATGTTCTTATATAGTGTTATGTATTAATTCCTTGTTGTCTAAGTCATGAAAGTGTCTCCCTCTTTTATTAGTATAAACAATCATGTACTTCTTTTTATTTATCAAATTGAATTAATTGAGTTATATTTAAATAAGTGGGGTATTTATTTTTTTTTAGGCTCTTTTATTTAAAAATAAGAATTGTATTTTTGATTTAGCCAACTAAAATAAATTTTTTGCTATTTTTACCATAATAAAATTATTAACTCCGCCAAAATTAATCACTCAAATGATGTCTTAACGTCAAAAAGTATTCTAATTTCAATTTCTTTTTAAAAGTTAATTAATTTTTAAATTAAAATATGTGGATAAATTATCATTTTTAATTGCGTGATATTCTTATTCTTTATAACAAAATATAATATTAGACATTACATATTAGTGTTATGTTTATTATTTTTAAATACTATACACAAATATAAAGATTTTATATTTTTGTCTCACATGCCTATGTATTATTGATACATACATAAATCAGACCGGGCCTTATTAAAATTATTGTATTGGTCATTTACATTTTGAATTTCTACAGATCTATGACATCACTGTTTTCTAACCAAAAAATCACGTGCGGGTAAATTTTATGGATAATTCAGCTCCGCATGAAAATTAGAGTAAAACAGTAAACAAAACCTATGATAGATAATGAAACAAGAAATCTCTAAAAGGTGAAACTAGAAGAGATATGATATTAATCTATCATTTATACATTTTTCTACATAATATTGCGAAGTTATTAACTAATAGTTTGCTTCAGAGAAGTTGATAATAAGTATTTATCTTGAAAATATAGATCGATGATTATTAATTACATTATTTCGAGTAGTAGGACCAAACCCTAATAATATAATAATATAGTGAAACACGTATTTAGTTTGGAATGCGCTTGGAACGAGGCTTAGAAAGTTTTGGGGCTGGGTTATAGCTTCCATAATCTCTTGTATTTGCCCTTAGAACCCTTTCGTGGATTATGTTTACTTCTTCTTCATCCATCAGTCGCTTCGTTATCGGTCCATCCTTGCAATTAATTATGATAATATAATTAGTGAACAACAATTAATTCGAAATTCGAAATCCATCAAAAACGGAAAACAGGTTTCGATTGCAAGATATCCCAGCGCAATGCATGACAAGATGGAAAAAGAGTAAAGAATAACGAAATCAAATGATAATTTCTGTGTCGTGTGTGGTGTGTTCCGTCAACTAGCTGAAGCAGATAGTTCATGTGTTCTGCACCAAGTGAAAAAAGGTACAAGCTAGCTAAGGCTTCAAATATAATAATTAATTAAGACTTAAGAAGTAAATGAAGGGCTAATTTGAAATTTTGGAGACGAATATGTTGATGTATTGATGTGTACTGAATTAAGTATTAGCACACATTAATTGCATATAAGCTAAGTACTTATAAAGAGGAAATTAATTAAATGAGACTAATTAATAACTAAGCATCATATGTTACTAATAATACTTGGTGCACCATCGCTTGTTGTATTGTATGATCCGCATCCGCTACCAAGTTACCGATAAACTTTGATCGTCCACCTGCCATGCGTATATAATTCCATCAATATATAATTAAGAACAGAACTCAATATCTCAACAAATTTAAAAATGAATGAAGTTAATTAGTATTATTATGATAAGGCCTTATTAGCTTCTATATATATATATATGCTTACACTGCGGAAACGTATTGAACCAAACTAAAAGATGTAAACGAATGCAAAGTTCTAATGGTTAAGTAAATTTGATCATCTCAGCTAGCGAAGTCAGGTTAACGAACTAAGGAGGCTCAACTATATATATATATATATATATATAAGAGTGTCATGAAAAGCTGCTACGGAATATGTATAAATAAGTAAATAAAAGGGGCATACCTGCAGCAAAAGAAGGCCATAAAAGTGACAGTGATCCAGCAAGTAGGAGGAGGAGGAGGCTGAATATCATGAGAAGCGTGACACCCACCATGGTGATGATACCAATACTAATATGGCACAGATTGCTATATATTTTCTTATGTATTTTTCACTCCCACAAAGCACATTATAACACCAATAATATACAATAATATTTATTTTCCTATATCTATAGTGCACTAGTGGTGGTGGTCGTGAAGGAACAATTATAAATTGCCCTAGCTTTTCATCGTAACATAATCAAAGCCTCTGACATTTAATTTCCTAGTAAGAAGCATGCTTTGTGCACTTTAATATATAAATCCAAACCTAAAAGTTAAAGGAAGGCCACTTTGCCTTTGTTTGTGCAGCAGTAGAGTCTAATTAAGAACTTTAGTTTCGGTAGTGGAATGC
>NC_029791.2:64170409-64176964 GCF_000816755.2 Arachis ipaensis | reverse complement strand
TCGTTGCGCTGATATTAAAGCTAAAATCTAAAAAGACTGCAAAGAAGAAAAATCATAGAGATTAAAGGCAACCTAGCTAGGGGAATGAATGGTGGGATATTATCATATTAATAATCCGTTGGTTATGTTCAAAAGGAAAGATTAGGGTGTAATAAAATAACTATTGTGGATGACAAGTGCTTCCAATTATATATATCTATCCTTGACGAGCGACAAGGACAACACACCAAATACCAAATGAAAAGACATTGGTGGAGAATAAAGAGAAGCACCGTAACATTTATAATACTCTTTGTTATCTTCGAATTCTCTGCTTAAAAGTGGTTTTAGGATGTTTCATGAGTGTCTTTAATTCAAGCATTATCATCTTCCCTCTACCAAGAAACCAGTAATTGGTCAACTCGTAAGGGCTTTTAGATTTGTTGAATACTCAAATGAAAATTTTATAATTGTTTTTATATGAAATTTAATTTTTTTTATTCTTTAACGATGAAATATAAGGTTAGATTATATATTGTAAAAGTATTATCTTTATTTAAAATGTCAATACAAGAAATTATCAAAATAGCGACCGATTTTTTTTAAAATCGGTCGCTAAAGCCTTAACGACTGATTTAGCGACCGATTCTAGTAGTCGCTAAAACCTTGGTCATTAATTAGAAAATAGCGACCAACTTCAGTCGCTAAACGTTAGCGACCAATTTTAGCAACCAATTTTTGAACAAGGCCACCAAATCCCTCACCAAAGAGTATCGGTCTCTAAATCAGTCACTAACATAATCGATCGCTAAATGGTGACCAAATTTTCTGTCACTAAATTGGTCGCTGAGTAAATTAGTCACTAAATAGCGACCAACTTTTCGATCGCTAAATCAATCGCCGACAAAATTGGTCGCTGATGCCTAATTTGAAAAATTTAAATCGGTCGCTAAATTGGTCACTAATTCCTGAACTAAAAAAATTAAATTATTGGTTGTTAAAGCAGTTACGGTTCTTAATTTTGTAATTATAGATTTTTACTAATTTTATATTTACCACTATTAAAACTTAATTTTATAAATAATTATATTTTCATAAAATTAAGAATCAAACATAGATCAATTTTTTAAATAAATATCAAAAACATTCAAAATGTCTACATAGAAATATAAAATTTAAAATATTAAAAATTTCTAAATATATCAAATTTATGATTCACAATCTAAACTAAAGATAAAAATAATTCATGAATAACATAACTTTACTCTATTCATGAACAATTAGTATGGTTCAACAATTTCTGCACTAGTTTTGTCTCTTTGATTTTTCCATTGCTTTTGGAGCTGCAACCAATACAAACTACAACAGAATCTTTAAGCAATCTTAATCTTAAATCTTGGATCAGGGACAACTTTGTTCTTCACTAAGATTGCCAAAACACTGTCATCACAAGAAAGAAAATGAAAAATAAATGAAACTCACTTGAGCCAATTCAATTCAAGTCTCAAATCATTTTCAAAACTCAAAAGTTTCACAAGGAAGCAGGTTTCAACAAAAAAATTCTGTTTCTTTTTATCTGTAACTCCAACAGAATCCAATATGATAACAACAATAACAGATAACAAAGAACAAAGAGAGTATCAAAGAAACAAAAAGCGTGTGCATGGACGCATTGCAGCTAAAATAATAAGGCTGCATTTGTTAACTTAGAATTGGAAAAATGTTACTAAAAGCTAAAAATTTGTATCTATTTGTTTATTCAAAAAATACCTATCTCATTCTAAGAAATGTGCAGCTATATTACAATTTCCAGAAATATAATGGCAAGTAAAAGTACTAAAAGAGTTAACTACTATTTTTGTTAATGTCTCTAATGTTAAAATTAGCATAAAACTAAAGATAGTACAATAAAAACAGAGACAAAAATATAACTTTTCTTGTCTATGACTCTTATCTCTATTTTTTTTTTTGGTCTTAACATAATTCAATGTAATAAAGAAAACAGAAAGAAAGAGGAATTACGTTCCGAGAACAAGAGCATGCCTCCACATGGTGGGGAAGTTGGGCCAGTGGTGGGAGGAGGGTTGGTTAAGGTGAGCTGAATGCCATTGAATTGAACCTCACTGGACCTTGCTGCAACCCATTTTGAATCAAGAATCATCTTCCCTTGTGCCTCTTTCATCACATTATCCACCACGTCTCTTACTCTAATGCGTGCAAGTGTGAGTCAGTCAGAGATAAAATCATGTGATGAAATTTATGTTGTCAGTAACACGAAGAGAAGAACATACACAAACTATATCACAGTAAAACACAAAAAGTCAACTAACAATCACACTAACTAATAACTATGAACAATTCTTTTTCAATTATACTAAGATTAAAAGCCTACCTCAGATTTATTTTATTTTATTTTGGTTAATGGAAGTTATCAGAAATACATTCAACACAGCACATAAAAAATTTAAATAAGGTCACTACTGCGATGCCTATTGATGGTACCCTTAGTTTCTTTTTTCATCATAAAAAAAAATGGTATTTTAAAAATTAAAACAAACCCAAATTTGTGTGTGTTTCTCCATGCATTTTGCATACAAATGCTTGTCTTCAATTTTGAGTGGCCTATTACATATTTTGCCTTCCCAGGTCAGAGTTGAAAGAAACTTTCAAATTAAACACAAATGGGTGTCATACAAAGTATAACATGGAGATACTAATGGTTTGCTTATTGTACCAAAACCGTTACAATATATAGACAATCAGATCTAAACCAGATGGTAATATATAACAGGAACGATAATGCACATAGATAAAGAGAATGCTGAACTAACAGTAAACTGCATATCATGATCATCAGAATCCTTCTTTCTATTTCGGATATATGCATCTCTTCTACCATCGC
Organism: Arachis ipaensis; assembly: GCF_000816755.2. Taxonomy (NCBI): domain Eukaryota; kingdom Viridiplantae; phylum Streptophyta; class Magnoliopsida; order Fabales; family Fabaceae; genus Arachis; species Arachis ipaensis. The sequence goes on along the minus strand of NC_029791.2, from coordinate 64,174,083 downwards.
AAATTTGAAATAAACCATTTAGAAGAAGCATCAACAATCACAATAAATGAAAACCTAAGAGTTGCAATTAACAAGCCACACCAAACTAACCTGAACGGAGTTGGCAATAAATGCTAGGCGATAAGAGAGGTCTCTGACTCCAAGGGCTCTAAGGCCCCTAACACCTTCATTTCCAACTGCAGGACCCTTGCGTTGAGAACCTTCCCGGAGGCATTTTGATCTCTCTCCAGGGGATGCCAATGCCAAAAGGTCAGGAATAACAATTATAGTTCCTGTGAGTTTTTACCACAATTTGGCTAGTCAAAGCAAGTGTTGGAAAATATAAGGCTCACGTGTCACCAGCCCTGGCCTGTTCCACAATCTCGGGACGAAGAATAACATCCAACAACCTAGGCAACGATCCAGCAGGTATCTCTTTGGAAGTCTCTTGCATCCTGACCCGTTGCCAGTCACCAAATTTGCTCTCATGGCACATCAATAGCCATCTTGCTCGTTTGTTATATTTTAAGAATAATATAATCACATTTTAAGAACTACAATAAAACATCAATTAATATATAACAACTTGAATTTTTAAAAATTCAATAATAAGTTATTCAAAATGTATTATTTTATTTAAAAATAAAATTATTTGTTTTTTTTAAAGTAATTAAATTAAATTTTATGATATTTTAAATTTAAAATTTATTAAAATTTTTAAATAATTTTTATTATAATGAAATATTTTAAAAAAATAAAAGAATTATTATTATTATTATTATTATTATTATTATTAAAAAAGTTCAAAGAAAAAAAAAAGAGTGGCCGAAGCCTTTTAAGGTAATGAAGAAAGAAAAATTGAAACTTGGCTCATATGAATAATATATATGTATATAACGTGGATTCATTTACTTGGCTCAAACCAATATATATGAAAGTAAAAGAAAGAAATTGAAATGGGAATGGTATGCATGTAACGTAAGTATATATATATAACCTTGACATGTGATACTTAGTAACATATATACCTTCTTTCTTTCGTTAATTACTGTCACCATCATTCTTCTTATATATATATATAATAATAATAATAATAATAATAATAATAATAATAATAATAAAAAATCTAATCCGCTAAAAGTTTTCGTATTCTCCTTCTCTACGTGTTGGTGTTGCTTTTGTCCGTAGAAGTTGACGGTGACGTAGCTCCCCTTCCCCTTGAGTTTGGCCAATTGAAGTTCTAGGAGGCATAGGCGATTTCTGACGTTTTCTTCTTCAGCAGCTAGGTCAAAAAGCTTCTCCAAAATCTTCATTGACTTTGATTTCGTACGGAGGTAAGGGATTTATTTCAAAATTAACGGTTTCAATTTACGAATGCCATTGAAGTTTAGTGAATAACTGCAAATAATTCATAAATGTCTCGTTTGATTAACTGATGAAAATTGATGAGATTGAGATTGTTGGTGATTGCGAATATAATTGAATGTGATGAAATTGGTTGAATTGTGGCTGTGAATGGTGATTAATCTGGGGTTATTTATTAATTTGCATATGCTGAGTTGATTATTGAAAACTCTGTTGTATGAGTAATTTATGAATTGAGTTTGGGTTATGGCTGTGATTATGCTGGTTTCGTTGTTGTGAGTGATTAACTGGTGAGATTGATTTCGGTTTGATTTGTTGGTATTGAATTGAGATTTGAAAAGTGATTTCATTTTTAAAATCTGATTTATAAGCTTATTTTGAGAAATTATTGAAATTTGATTTATTAATAATTATTGGTTTAACTCAATAACATAAGATTTGAAAGGTCTGAATTTTATTAAAATGGAAAGTGGCTTAACTTCAAAGAAAACGTTTTAATTACTGAAAACTATTTGATTTCGATTTATTATAAAAAAGTCTTATTTTCAGCTTGATTTATTAAGAAAGTATAAGGTTTTACATTCAGTTTTTTTAAGAATAGATTTTGTTTCAAGTTATTTCTGAGTTCGGTTGATAAGAAAGAAAAGAAGAAGAACAAAAAGTAAAGGAAAGAGAGATAATTAAAGGGGTCTCTACCACAGTAGAGTAGAGAGCAAAGATTGAAAAGAAATTGAATGCTGTTTGGGCCTTAGTGCCAAGTGTCTAGTGGGGACGGCGATACGTGACGCTCACTTGACACTATAAGGATGGCTCAGTGAGGACGGCGATACGTAATGCTCACTCGAGACTGAAAGGAAGGTTACGGCTCAGTGAGGACGGCGATACGTAACGCTCACTGGAGACCAAAAGGTAGTTTTTCCCATGAGGACGGCGATACGTAACGCTCATGGAAGGGACGATGGCTGAGATAAGGACGGCTGTACGAATGCTTATCTCATGACTAGTGTCGAAAATCGGGTAACAAACTGACACATGAGCTCATGGCCTGTTTAGGATAGACATGCATCATGATGTTTGCGCATATGCATTTGTTGTGTTTGATTGTATTACTTCTTTGTGATTGTGTTGTTTGTCTTATTGCGACTTGTTTGTGTGTTGAATTGAAACCTTTACTTGTGCTATTTATTTGTGGATGTATTGAGGTAATTAATAACTGTCGTTGTTACTAAGTATTAATTAGGTGGCTAAGAGATAGTTGGTATGACAAGTTTTGTGACTAAAATCTGTTTTGAGTTTAGAAATTAAAAAAAAAGTAATGAATTATCTAAAGTATAATTAAAAAGTATTTTCAAAGGTTTGATAAAAATAGTTTTATTAAGTAAAGTTAATTATTTGCATCTTAATCATTACTTTTACGACATTCCCATTCCCTACTGAGAACGCGTGGTTTGTTCTCACCCCAAAATCTTCCACCCTTTCAGTGACACAGGTTCGAAGACTCAGTTGGAAGCTGCGGGCGATTATTAGTCTTATTTGAGTTAAGTTTATGCATTGAGTCGCTTTCCTAGAATTCCCTCACCTTTCTTACTTAAGATTTTATTTTATACAGAGGGATAGGAGTTGTATTTGAGTTTCATTTGAATTCTTTTGTATGATATTTATTATTCTTTCTAACTATGTGACTAGTATTGCTTGGAGATCTTTGATATATAATTTTAATTAATAGAAACAAAATTTTTCGACTTTTTTCTAAAAATTGAAACACGAAATCGAAGTAAATGCTCAGTATTAAATAGTAAATACGGAAAACAGGTCAGTAATGCCTTACTTTTGGTATGATCATGATGTGCTAAAAGTTAGGATGTTACATGATAAATAGTTAAGTAAATAAAAATAAAGTACCTTAACTTATTGGACACCCTCACACAATTGCAAAGCTTGAAAATAAAATAGAAGCAACACAATTAACATCAAACCTAAAAAAAAAAGAATAAAATAAAATACCTACTTAAATTTTAAAAATATCAATTTTCAAAATGATCATTAATGTGGAACAGAAGGATTAGTTTCTATAACTCAATGAAAAAGGGGATGAATTCTATTCTAACCTGCATTATGCCAACAAGAAATCTTTGTCCTTCTTAAAAGCCCAGAAGATATAGCTAGTGAGTGAGAAAATCACAATAGAAGTCAAAATTAAAGCCTCAAGCACAATTTTTCTGCAATAATTTTTATTAAAACATGACATAAATTAGATAAACCATAACAGCAACAACCTACCGTGCTGCTGCAGAAAAAACAATTAATGGTTCTCGAAAGAATGGACTTTT
>NC_029791.2:64165297-64170252 GCF_000816755.2 Arachis ipaensis | reverse complement strand
TATTATTTTTTACGTTAATAAAAATATTTTTGTTGTTCAATTTTTAATTAAATATAACAGAGTTATTTATTCTATCACTACTCAAAATACATAAGTATTTTTTTCTAATCTTTCATAAGTTGTCATTTTTTAATATTATCAAAAATAGAGGACTAAATGTACAAAAAGATAAAAAAAATTTAAGGATTTGAAAAACATACTTATTGACCTTTGATTTTGTTTAAATGCTGATTGAATAAAGAGAAAGAGAAAAAAATCGATGTTTGGAATCTCTCATCAAACTTGTTAATTTTCAAGATGAAAGAAAGAAAAACAACGATAAGTGTAAAGCTTCTTTTGCCCAACTTCCAAATCTCTCAACCACTACCTATAGAGAACATTGGTTTTTGGTTTATCTTTTATTTTTTCTTTTTTGCTTTCTCTTCTATTCTTGATTGGAATATGTGCAACGCACAGACAGAAAATAAATGTTGTGCCAAAATTAACCATCATAAATTTCTCTCTTCTATCCAATTGTATGCTCTATTTAACCACTGTACCAATTTATAACCTTCCTTGGTACAACGAATAACATTTTGCTTTGATTATTACACTCTAATATCAAACTATCAATACATATGATGATCAAGAACTAATAAATTTGTTATTTATTCACCGAAACAGCAGCAACTACAGGATCAAGTTTTTAACAACTAAGGATTCAAATGTAATCTAGTAACGAAGGATTCAGATGTAATTTAGTGGATCCACGAAGTTACAAAAGAAATTACCAGAAGATCACTTCCAGCTTGTTCAATATAGATATATTAAGAAAGTACAAATCAATTCAACAACACATGAATATGCAATCATCTAAATACCATAAAGCATTCACTTGGCAAAATCACATAAGTTAAGGAATAAACTAAATTGTGGAATAAGAGATTTTTATATCATAAAAGAGCTACTGCATTTTATTGAATTTTAAAGAAATAAGTACAAAAATAAAGGGCTAAATAGCTAATTTGCTTAGTGGCTAATGATATTGTATCCACACCCTAGAACTTAATCTATTACATGAGAAAGAAGCCCAAAAAATAATCCAAAAAACATTCGATGCAAAAGATGAAAACATACACATCTTGACCAAAAAAAAAAAAAAACAGAAAACATACACATTCTCATCCACTACAATCCAATGCATTAAATGCTATTACATGGACACAACCAAAATACCTAATGCCCTAGATTAGTCCTAATCATTAGCTCTAGTTAACTACCATGGGCAGCCACCTCAATTAATCCCCTGTCTAGAAGAGCTATCATTCCCCGAGCCACGAGACTCATCAGCTTCATCAAATTACAGCCTCAAGGATCTTCTCAACCTCTTCAATGAAGGCTTCACATCTTTCTCAGTATCAAGAGAGCCTCAATTAAGGCCAACTACATACTCCTAGTATAAACAATTGAGAAGCCTAATTAGAGGGATAATTAATGAGTTCTAGTCAAAGGAACTTGATCATAAAATTAAGTACCCTATCAAAAAAATGCAACATTACTCATCTCTTCACTTTCATCAACTTCATCACATGAATTTTCAGAATTATCCACTTCATTTAACTTATCCATTACAGCATCAAAAGACTTTTTCTTGAGAAGAAGACACTATTAAATGATACAACATAATAGGTTTAATTTAATCACAACTCAAAAAAGGGTGAAAAATAATATAAAAAAATGATAGAAGAAACTGGAAGCATGGAACCTTAGCATCTTCATCAGCTCCCAAGTCAACAACACTTGATTCCTTTTGGGTACATTGAGGCGAATCAGCAAAGAGCTCAGAGCAGCTGGAATGAGTCAATCTCAAATTCGGTGATTTAGTAACCTTAGAGGGTCTCCCAAATGATCCTTCTCCTTTTGGTACAAACTCAGCCTTGGATAATACAAAGCACATCCCATATAAGACATGAATAAAAGTGGACTAACCAAAAAATGGAAAATTTAAGTAAGAATTTATTAAAATGAAACAATAGGTTGGAATTTCATTTTATACCTTTTTGGGACTCAAATCTGAACCAGAGAGCTCAAACATTCCAACTATTGCAGCATCATCACAAACACGCCTCATTGGATAAGTCCCTTTGAATTTCTCCATTCCAACAGGCCTACTAAGAACCTTGAACAGCATAGTTTTTCCAACAATTTCTTGGAATATAGGAGGAGACTGTGTACTAAACACAACCTATGAAAAATATAAAAAAGACACAATAGAAAAAATGTATTGGTAGAAATCGAAGGATAAGAAAACTCTTTAACAATAAACTCAACACATAAAAAGAATATAGCATTCGATTGACTTACATCAACATCCTTAAGATGTTGTTCAAACAGTTGAGCACAAATCTTATTCAGTAAGTAACTTGTCTCACGATCAAAGAGGACAAAAATAGAAACACCAGTGGAATCCTCAACCAACACCTTCACTCTAGACCTGGATTTTTTTAAGATACACATAAATACTAGCCTAAGGTTAACAACTACGCAGAAATAATTCACAATTTAACAAAGCACAAAGGAAGCATTATAAAACATTTATACCTAGGAGTCACATTTGTAACATGGATGTTGCAAAATTGACAAAAGTAAATCCCAGATTCTGCCTAAATACCTCTGTCACACTGGTGCACAAATTGTGAATCACACTTTTCACAACTCGTACCACTGACCAGCAAGTGCACTGGGTCGTCCAAGTAATACCTCACGTGAGTAAGGGTCAAATCCCACGGAGATTGTTGGTTTGAAGCAATCTATGGTTATCTTGTAAATCTTAGTCAGGAAGTCAATTATGTTTATCAGTTGAGTTGCGAATAAACAAGAGAGCATGGATTAAAGGTTACTTGTTATGCAGTAATGGAGAATATGTTGGAGTTTTGGAGATGCTTTGTCTTCTAAATCTCTGTTTTCCTCTGTCTTCTTGTTCACGCACGCACGTCCTCCTATGGCAAGCTGTATGTAGGGATTCACCGTCGTCAATGGCTACATCCCATCCTCTCAGTGAAGAATATGCTCACATGCTCTGTCACAGCACGGCTAATCATCTGCAGGTTCTCAGTCATACCGGAATAGGATCTGCTATCCTTTTGCGTCTGTCACTACGCCTAGCACTCGTGAGTTTGAAGTTCGTCACAGCCATCCAATCCCAGAATCCTACTCGGAATACCACAGACAAGGTTTAGACTTTCCGGATTCTCATGAATGCCGCCATCAGTTCTAGCTTATACAACGAAGATTCTGATTAAGGAATCTCAGAGATATTCATTCAATCGGATATAGAACGGAGGTGGTTGTCAGGCACACGTTCATGGTTGAGGAAGGTGATGATTGTCACGGACCATCACCTTCATCACAGTTAAGCGCGAATGAACATCTTAGATAGGAACAAGCGTGTTTGAGTGGAAAACAGAAATACTTGCATTAATTCATCGAGACACAGCAGAGCTCCTCACCCCCAACAATGGAGTTTAGAGACTCATGCCGTCAAAGAGTACAAAGTTCAGATCTAAAATGTCATGAGATGCAAAATAAGTCTCTAAAAGTTGTTCTGTAAGCCCACAGAGCATCATCTAAGCTTCGTGCCCAATCCTTTCTACGGGTACTTACAGTCCGTTCCAAGATTCTTTTTAGTTCTCTGTTAGAGACTTCAGCTTGTCCATTGGTTTGTGGATGATATGGAGTGGCCACCTTGTGGCGAATTCCATACCGAACCATGGCAGAGTAAAGCTGCTTATTGCAGAAGTGAGTGCCCCCATCACTGATTAGTACTCTAGGGACACCAAATCTGCTAAAGATATGTTTCTGGAGGAATTTCAGCACTGTCTTAGTATCATTGGTGGGTGTGGCAATGGCCTCAACCCATTTTGATACATAATCAACTGCCACCAGAATATAAGTGTTTGAGTATGATGGTGGGAAAGGTCCCATCCTTGGGTATGAACCTTGCATCTTTATAGTTTGCAATATCGGCAAACCATGGTGCTTCCTGAATGGCAAATATATGCTCATCAGGAAACGTCTCAGAGATCTCAAGAAAGGGGAGGGACGTCCCTTCCACTGGCTCTATCCGGGACTGATGATCAGCCACTTGGTTCTCTGTCCCTTTTCTGTCTCTTATTTCTATATCAAACTCTTGCAGAAACAATACCCATATGATGAGCCTGGGTTTTGAATCCTGCTTTGTGAGTAGATATTTAAGAGCAGCATGGTCGGTATACACAATCACTTTTGATCCTACTAAGTATGATCTGAACTTGTCAATGGCGTAAACCACTGTAAGTAATTCTTTTTCTGTGGTTGTGTAATTTTTCTGGGCATCATTTAGAACGCGACTAGCATAATAAATGACATGCAGAAGCTTGTCATGCCTCTGTCCCAATACTGCACCAATGGCATGATCACTGGCATCACACATTAGCTCAAATGGTAACGTCCAGTCTGGTGCAGAAATGACTGGTGCTGTGACCAGCTTAGCTTTCAGCGTTTCAAACGCCTGCAGGCACTCTGTGTCAAATACAAATGGCGTGTCAGTAGCTAGCAGATTGCTTAGAGGTTTTGCAATTTTTGAAAAATCCTTTATAAACCTCCTATAGAATCCTGCATGCGCCAGAAAGCTTCTGATTGCCTTAACATTGGCAGGTGGTGGTAATTTTTCAATTACCTCTATTTTTGCTTGATCCACCTCTATTCCCTTGTTTGAGATTTTATGCCCAAGGACAATTCCTTCAGTCACTATGAAGTGACACTTTTCCCAGTTTAAAACTAGGTTGGTTTCTTGGCATCTTTTCAAAACAAGTTTCAGGTGATCAAGACAGGAGCTGAATGAGTCTCCATATACTGAGAAGTCATACATGAAGACTTCCAGAAATTTTTCCACCATATCAGAGAAAATAGAGAGCATGCATCTCTGGAAGGTTGCA
>NC_029791.2:64154474-64162087 GCF_000816755.2 Arachis ipaensis | reverse complement strand
TGCAAAGCGAGCAAATTGCTTATCCTGCTCCTCTTTCCGGAGTTTTTGAGGATAAGGTATCTTGGCTTTATATTCTTCAACCTTAGTTGCTGCAGGTTTATTGCCTACAGAAGTGGTTGAAGAAGCCTTTTTAGAGGGGCTGTCATCAGTACTTGTGTGTGTCTGATCCCTCACTGGCAATTGAGTGCCAGAGTTCGAAGCTGGAGTGACGTGAGAAGCCAACTCCTTGTCTGTTCCTGGCGTTTGAATGCAAGAATTGTGCCCATTTTGGGCGTTCAGCGCCAGATCCTGCCCATTTTGGGCGTTCAACGCCAGATCCTTGCCCATTTCTGGCGTTGAACGCCAGTCCTGCTTTGTTTCTGGCGTTGAACGCCAGTTTTGGCCATGGTCTGGGCGTTCAGCGCCATCCTTCCACCAATTTTCTGGCGTTTTATTGCCAGAATTATTTTTCCCTGGGCTCTTGCTGTCCTCAGGTGAATTTTGGGTGGTTTGCTCATTTCTTAGCTTTTTGCTACCTTGAGGTGGGGTATTTAATGTTTTCCCACTCCTTAATTGAACTGCTTGGCATTCTTCTGCTATTTGCCTTGACAGCTGCTGCTTTGTTTGCTTAAACTGTTCGTCCATATATATATTAGCCATCCTTGTCTCTTGTAACCTGTCTTTAAATTCGGCTAGCTGCTTTGTTAGAAAGTCCAATTGCTGATTGAATTCAGCAGCTTGTTTTACAGGACTGAGTTCAGCAGTTACTGTTTTAACCTCTTCATTCATGGAAGGGTTGCTGCTTAGGTACAGATGCTGATTTCTAGCAACTGTATCAATGAGCTCTTGAGCCTCTTCAATTGTCTTTCTCATGTGGATAGATCCACCAGCTGAGTAATCTAGAGATATCTGGGCTCCTTCTGCAAGCCCATAGTAGAAGATGTCTAACTGAACCCACTCTGAAAACATTTCAGAGGGGTATTTTTGTAGCATCTCTCTGTATCTCTCCCAGGCATCATAAAGAGATTCATTGTCTCCTTGTTTAAAGCCTTGGATGTCCAGCCTTAGCTGTGTCATCCTTTTTGAAGGGAAATATTGATTCAGGAATTTTTCTGTCAACTGTTTCCATGTCCTTATACTGGCCTTAGGTTGGTTATTCAACCACCTCTTAGCTTGATCTTTAGAAATATATTTTGAAAATTTGTTTTTAAAATAGAGAGAAAAGATATTTTTGATTTTTAAGAGGAAAGAGAAAAATAATAAGATAGCACAAGATTTAAAATTTTTAGATCTAATGCTCCTTATTTTCGAAAATTTTGGAGGGAAGACACCAAGGAACACCAAACTTAAAAATTTTAAGATCAAAACACAAGAAAAACTCAAGAACACTTTGAAGACTCACAAGAACAAAAGAACATGAAGGAAGAACACCAAACTTAAAATTTTTAGAAAACCAAAATAAATTTTCGAAAATTTTAAGAAAAATCAACAAGAAAACACCAAACTTAAAGTTTGGCACAGGATTTAATAGAAAAATTATTTTTGAAAAAGGTTTAATAAGAAAATAAGGATTCTAAAATTTTAACACGACAATAATACGAGACTCTAAACAAAAAGAGAAATTTTTCCGAATCTAAGCAACAAAATAAACCGTTAGTTGTCCAAACACGAACATTCCCCGGCAACGGCGCCAAAAACTTGGTGCACAAATTGTGAATCACACTTTTCACAACTCGTACCACTGACCAGCAAGTGCACTGGGTCGTTGAGTAAACTATGATGGATGATGCAGAGATCTACTTCTGGGGCCCACTTGGTGTGTGCTGGGCTGAGATTTAAGTAATTCACGTGCAGAGACCATTTGTGGAGTTGAACGCCAGTTTTTGTGCCAGTTTGGGCGTTTAACTCCAGCTTTTGATCCTTTTCTGGCGCTGGACGCCAGAATTGGGCAGAGAACTGGCGTTGAACGCCAGTTTACGTCGTCTATCCTTGTGCAAAGTATGGACTATTATATATTGCTGGAAAGACCTGGATGTCTACTTTTCAACGCAATTGGAAGCATGCCATTTCGAGTTCTGTAGCTCCAGAAAATCCACTTTGAGTGCAGGGAGGTCAGAATCCAACAGCATCAGCAGTCCTTTTTCAGCCTGAATCAGATTTTTGCTCAGCTCCTTCAATTTTAGCCAGAAAAATACCTGAAATTACAGAAAAACACACAACTCATAGTAAAGTCCAGAAATATGAATTTTTCCTAAAAACTAATGAAAATAGACTAAAAACTAACTAAAACATACTCGAAACTATATGAAATTAACCCCAAAAAGCGTATAAAATATCCGCTCATCACACACACACAAGCAGAGTACCACCAAGGACCATCCTCAACTATTTTAGCTAGTTTTGCTAGTACAACAAATGTTCTAGCCTAAAAATATATGACCAGGTCTATAAATGTTAAGACATTATAACCAAACATAGTTGTAATACAAACTAAAACAAAAAAACTAAAATAAATACTAACAAAATAGTATGTTCAAATTCAAAGGAGGACAAAAGAATTAATATCATTCCAAAACAAAGCAGTATTTACTAACGAATAGAAAAAGAAAATTTAACACAAATTATCGAAGAGTAAAGATGATAAAAAAAATTAAAGTGGTTCCAACCCGGTTGTTATCATCAAGCGACTTCACAGTACACTTAGGTGTGAGCTTCATAAAGTCTTCTTCTATTCTGATATTTTTTCCAGAGCCAACAATGCCAATGGGTTGGGATGCACTAACTCCATGTGGAATAGAACTGTTAACAAATACAGCACCAACTTAAATAAGTAAAAAATGACAGCAGCAACAACAACAAAAAATACTATAGAAATTATATGTACAGATATACCTTTTCCAAAAAGCTGCCACCTCTGGGATGTCAAAATTAAATCCAAGTTTTGATGCAAACATAACATTCTGAAGTCCAACTCTACCTGAAAATAAAAAATAGATACATTGGTTATAGGAATATAGTGTTAAAACCAAGTGAACTCGGATAACTGACACATCTGAAATGAAATTTACATGATACAAACCTCTAAAAACCTTAACTTTGGCAAGTTATAAAACCACAACTGGCTGTTCAGCATACCCAGAAGATAGAAATTGATTAAGTTCATCAACATATTCACCAAATAAGGCACACCGAATCCTATAACTAAAAACAACCAACAAAATCACCTACACTATTAGAAACATGACTATACAAACGCACCGAAAACAAAAAAGAATCTCAATAAGAGGAAGAGGTAGAAATTAAAGAAGGCTAACTCATTTTCAGCAAGTTCCATCATAGCCATTTCATCTTCTTTCCATCTTTATTATATTCTTTCTCTTCCAGTACAGAGACCAACAGACCCAACACATCTCAAATGAATATGAAAAAAACTATTAGAAAATAATGATAACAATACAACATTCTACAAATCACAAAGAAATAAGACTGCAATCATTCCAGATAAAAAAGTATGAGCAAATAGCACAACATACCAACTAAGACATCAAAATCCTCTTTGGTTTCCAAAAGTTCAGCGAATGGAGAAATNTAGCATCCTTGACAATAGTCCTGAATTGAAAAATCAACTTAAACTGATGCCTAGTGGCCTTATAAGATCCTTGGTTTGGCACAACAGAGAAGAGCTTCATGACATATACTCGACCCTCAGAGAGAAGTTCTTTGAACCTATAAATCATAGTCTTCCGAACAATAGCTTGTATCTTGCACCCCTACCAATCAACACAAATTATACTAAAAATATGATACATGACAAATGGAATAAAGAGAAAAACAAATTTAAATGAAACAAAATTTGAGACCTCGATATAAAAAAGGTAAGGAGAAACACATCTAAATAAAAAAACAAACAGCCAAAAAATTTTAATAGATTTAGACCACTATAACTCACAGATTCATCAACCAAAATCATCTCCATGGAATTTGGGAGATGCTGACCAGTGAAAGTAGGAACAGTCTAAAGCCTAATCACCCTAACTTTGAGGTTTCATGCTTCCTTCTCAAGATTAATCTTATTAACCATATCCATGGCAGTTGTCATATTGAAATGCAATTAAAGGGATGAAAGAGAAAACAGATTTCAGTCAATAAAATAGCAACTAAGAAACACATACAATAGCAATATGAATGTGAGAAAAATCTGATATGATCAATGGGTTCTGCCTTTATTTATAAACACAAATCAATTGAGTAATTTGAATTTCGAAATCCATAGAATCTTTATTTTGGGAGGAAAAAAAGAAGCAAGTAAGATAGAGATTTGAAAGATATTGATATTGATTGACCTTAGATATCAATCGAAAGATATTTGCGGGCCCACTAAATAATATTATATATAGGTCCTAAGCTAACAACAATTAATACACAAATAAGGTGTATAAATGGTAAGCTATATTAACCCTAAGTTATCCTCTATATAAATTGTAAGCTAATAGGAGGAGAGAGGATTGGATGAGAAGAGGATGAGAGAGAAGAGAAAGATAACAAAGACAAGATGAGGTAACATATAGAGAAAAGTGAGAACTGGAAATAAAAAGAAAACCTATGCATAGATTTAGGAATGGTAGACTTAGATGAGGACACTTTTTAGTATAGACATCATTATTTTATTAGGCTTCCTATATTATTATATTTCCAATAGAAAATATATCATATTCCCAATGAAGATACACACAAGATAATTATCTATGTAATGAAATACCAAAAAATAAAGTGGCCATCAATAAAGTTCAAAAATTGTGCTCAAAAGAAAAAAAGATATACAATTAAGGAATGAAGATATAAACAAAAGAGAATAACAAATAAGAATACATTTCTTACTAATTTTATTTAAAAAAAAATAAGAGAATAGAATCAAACACTCAAACTTTTTAGAAAAAGAATCAACATAAGCTTGATAGCTAAATAGAAAATAAAAACTTAAAAATGAGCGGAACAGACAAAGAACAAAACGCAAAATAATAACAAAATATTCTTGAAAATTGGTGAATAAAGATGTGCAAAGAGAATTGTACAAAAACTTTACGTGAAACAATATTCTAATTGGTTTTAATACACCAATGAACTTTCCCATATTAGGAAAAAAGATACTATAAAACCACACAAAACAAAATAAAAATTTTAAAAAAAAATATGTAAAAAAAATATCACTTAACTCCATTAAGCAGCTCATTTTTCCAAGCAAACAGATCATTGACAATTGAAAAAGAAGGGATACAAAATAAAAAAAGTATTTTAAATAGCTTCCCAATAAATCTCAATTGGTGTACACTTATACATAAATAAGGCTCATGTAATTTTGACTCTCAACAGAAAAAAAAAGGCACAAAGGTTAATTTGATACTCAATTTGGTTGTGAAAAATGTCAAACATAAAAAAAGAAAATAAACAGTAGTAAGAAAATAGGTAACAACTTCTCAACATACAAAATGAGGAAGGTAACAATTAAAATTGAATGGCATCAACTTTTATAAGTCTTTTCATCTTTTAATACAAAAGTATTTTATTATTCAAATGAATAAAATAATATCTCTAAAAATTCAAGAAATATAAGACTCAAATTAAGAAATATGGCTGATGCACCACTATTTTGTGGTACATCTTGTGTTTAATTGAGTGATTTTTATCAAGTTCTTACCCACTTATTCATATAAATTGCATGGTTTTATATTTTCCTTCCTAATTTTGTTCTATAATTGGAATCTTGCTTCCCAAGCCTTTAAATTACCAAAAATTATTTCTCCTTTATACCATTCGATGCCGTGATATGTGTGTTAAGTGATTTCAGAGTTTACAGAGCAGGAATAGCTTAGAGAATGGAAAGGAAGCATGCAAAAGTGGAAAGAATACAAGAAGTTGAAGAAATAGATAAGTTGTCCAGCCTGACCTCTTTGCACTCAAACGGTCATAACTTGAGCTACAGAGGTCCAAATGAGGCAGTTCCAGTTGCGTTGGAAAGCTAACATCTGGAGCTTTGAAAAGATATATAATTTGTTATAGTGGCCATACAGAAAAATGACGCGAACGCGTGAATTACGCGGATGCATCGTTCTGCAGAAAAACCAGCGTGGCAGATTTCGTCCCCAGCGATTTCTGGGCTGTTTCTGACCCAGTTCTCGACCCAGAAAACACAGATTAGAGGCTATAAAGTGGGAAAATCCATTCATTCATTAAGACAACTTTCATAATTCACAATTTTAGGATTTAGATGTAGTTTCTAGAGAGAGAGGCTCTCTCCCCTCTCTTAGGTTTTAGAATTAGGATTCCTCTTAGTTTATGGTTATTTCTCAAATTCCAGGTTCAATGTTCTTTTAATTTATGTTTCTCTTCTGCTTTTATTTACTCTAATGCTTTTACTTGTTAATTACTTATGTTGCCAAATTGGCTTATGAACTCTTCATGTTAGATTTGAATATTCTATTTAATACAATTTGAGGTATTTTAGATTTATGATTTTAATTTAGCTTTTTATATTCTTAGCTTTAATTGATGAATTGATTAAGAGGAGACACTTGAGTTGGAATGCTCAAGTGGATAGTTAATTTGGAAGTTGTTGGCTAATTCTCTATTTACTAACGCTAGACCTTCCCAAGGGAGAGGACTAGGATTTGCGAATAAGAGTTAGCTCAATCACTTTACTTTCCTTTATTTAGTAAGGGTTAACTAAGTGAAAATAACAACCTCTTTATACTACACTTGAGAGAATTCCAACAAGGATAGGACTTCCAATTAATCATTCTTTCATTCAAGGCTTTTTCTTTTAATTACATAAAATCTATTGTTAATTTTCATTACTTTAATTAAAATTATTTATTTGTCCATTGCCCAAACTCAAAATCCCCCAGAAAACTCATAACCAATAATAAATACACCTCCCTGCAATTTCTTGAGAAGACGACCCGAGGTTTAAATACTTCGGTTATCAACTTTATTAGGGATTTGTTACTTGTGACAACCAAACTTTTGTATGAAAGGATTCTTGTTGGTTTAGAAACTATACTTACAACGTGATTATTTTTTATAAAATTATTTACTGGCAAGAATCTAATCGTCAAAAATGGCGCCGTTGCCGGGGAATTTGATTGCTTTTACTGTATAATTTGAATGAGTGGAATTTGATTTATTTTTGTCTTAAAAGAACTTATTTATTTTTGACCAAGTAGACAAATTCATTTTATCATATAGTTGCATTCATATACATAGGTTGCATTGCATTGCATGAGTCTTAATTTTCCCTACTCATCTATTTTATCTCCTTAAGCTAAGCATGAGGACATGCTAATGTTTAAGTGTGGGGAGGTTGATAAACCACTATTTTATGGTTTATCTTGTGTTTAATTGAGTGGTTTTTATCAAGTCTTCACCCACTTATTCATATGATTTGCATGATTTTATAATCCCTGATGACAAGTCATCTTAGCCTATTTTAACTAGTCTTTTTCTTTTATTTTCATTAGAATTATACACTTTCTTGAGCTACAAGCAAGCCAATTAGCTAGATTTTTATGTTTCCTTTGATTTAATCAACCATGTATGAATTCATGCTATTTCATGAGGTTTTATACTATAATTGTCAC
>NC_029791.2:64152997-64154407 GCF_000816755.2 Arachis ipaensis | reverse complement strand
ATAAGTGAGGTGGTAATCTAGATCAAGCACTTTTTCTTTAATTTTGATTAACCCACTAACTGTTTGATTTTTTGCTTAAACTAACTAACACTTCAATCTAGCAGTAGATTGAAGTGTCACTGGTTTTGTGCATTTCTCATGCTCTGTTTGTATGTCAGGTACAAGAAGAACCATACCCAATTTTCATGAACAAGACGAAAGAACTCTCAGGAGATTAAGAAGAGCTGAAAGAGGGAAAAATATTGTTGGAGAAGAGGAATCAGACGAAGAATTCCAAGAGATGGAAGAACATTCAACCAATCCACCAGGTGGAGAAGACAACAACAATGACAACCCACCCCAGAGGAGAGTTTTGGCTTCCTATACCTTTGCAAATCCTAGACATTGTGGGAGCAGCATCTTGGCTCCAAACGTCAATGCTAACAATTTTGAACTCAAGCCACAACTCATCACTTTGGTTCAGAACAATTGCTCTTTTGGTGGAGGACCACTTGAAGACCCACACCAACACTTATCCACTTTCTTGAGGATATGCAACACTGTCAAAACTAATGGTGTGCCTCCTGACAGTTACAAGCTGATGCTATTCCCATTTTCTCTCATGGACAAAGCCACTCAATGGTTGGAATCTTTTCCAAGGGACAGCATCAATAACTGGGATGATTTGGTAACCAAGTTTCTTGCTAAGTTTTACCCACCTCAGAGGATTATAAGTTTGAAGGCTGAGGTACAAACATTTACACAAATGGAGGCTGAACCCATCTATGAGGCATGGGAGAGGTATAAGGCTCTAATTAGGAAATGTCCCCCTGCCATGTTTAATGAGTGGGAGAAGCTGCAGAACTTCTATGAAGGCTTAACACTGAAATCCCAGGAAGCTTTGGATCATTCAACTGGAGGTTCCTTGCAACTCATGAAAACTGCAGAGGAGGCTCAAGAACTCATCGATATGGTGGCCAACAACCAATATTTCTTCGCTCATCAAAGAGGCCGCCAACCATCACAAAGGAGAGGAGTAATGGAACTAGAAGGAGTGGATTCAATCCTGGCTCAAAACAAATTAATGCAGCAGCAAATTCAACAACAATTTGAGCAAATGACTAAGAGGATTGATGGCCTCCAAGTTGCAGCAGTTAACACTAGCCAACCATCAGCCACATGGGGGCAAAATGAAGAAATCCAAGAGGAGCAACAGCAGGAACAAGTCCAGTACATGCATTCAAATCCAAATGAATTCTATGGTGATACCTACAACCCCTCATGGAAAAATCACCCTAACCTCAGATGGGGAGACACTCACAACCAAAACCAACACCCATGGCAGAGGAATTCAAATCAAAACAACCCAAGAAACAACCAAAACTACAACCAGCAGCAGACTAACCAAAACACATACAAAAAACCTCAAAA